>NC_056731.1:1968236431-1968382561 GCF_019279795.1 Protopterus annectens
CAAGGCCTTCTTTAGTTATGTCAGAAACCTGGGAGGTAACTCCCAGATATGCTCTGAGTTAGTGCAAAATGACAAAAAAATTCACTGAACCCACAGACATTGCAAACATCCTGGCAGGAAGGTTCAGTGCAAACTTCTCCCCCCCCTTCCCCCCCAAAAGAGCAAATGTCTATCCCAACAGAGTTTAGCCTTCCTGAGATCACAGATGCACAGGTGAGAGCTGCCCTCTCCAAAGCAAAAAACACAGCATCAATGGGACCAGACGGTGTCCCAGGCTGCATCTTACACGAGCTCCAGGAAGAACTAAACCCTCATATAAAGTCACTGTTCAATCTCAGCCTTACTACAGGATATGTTCCAAAGGAATGGCGTACAGGAACAGTGGTCCCACTCCACAAAGGTGGTGCCACAGCAGACCCCGGAAACTATCGCCTTATAAGCCTGACTAGCCTGGTCTGCATAGCTATGGAACGTAGCATCATGAAAATCATAAACAAAGACATTGGGAACCTCCAGATACTGGATCCTACCCAATTTGGCTTCGTTAAGGGCAGATCTTGCCTCTTGAACCTGGTCGACTTCTTTGAAACAGTTACCAAAGCCATAGATGAAGGTAAGGTAGTCCACACAGCCTACCTGGACCTTGCAAAGGCCTTTGACACAATACCCCACTCGGGCATCATAAATAAGCTCACCAGCTTAAATATCAACCCCTATGTCACAAGATGGGTTGCAAACTGGCTCAGGGATCGAACCCACATGGTCAGAATAGCAGGTGCCATGTCAGACTCTAAACCAGTTACAAGTGGTGTCCCACAAGGCTCAGTCCTGGGACCTCTCTTGTTTGGTATATATTTCTCCGAGGTACAGGCTAACACGGGTGGACTATGGCTGACCAAGTTCGCAGATGACTGCAAACTGGGTGCTATAATCGACACTCTGACTGACACAAGCATCCTCCAAAAGGGTCTCACAGAGATGGATAACTGGTGCCAGAGCCATGGCCTAAAGCTAAATGCCAAAAAATGCATAGTCATCCCCTTTGGAAAAAACAAAGTGCCCACAAATTACCACATAGGTGGTAATCCATTAAGTATGGAAAAAGTAATTAGGGACTTGGGGACCCAAGTAGATAGCAATCTCTCCTTTGACAATCACGTTGCCAAAGTGGTTAGAAAGACCTTCTACATAGCCCACCTTATCATGAAAGGGTTCACATCTAGATCAAGAGAGGTCATTACGCCCCTCTACTCATCACTTATCAGGCCCGTAATTGAGTACAATGCCCTGTTTGGGATGTACCTTACCCGACACCTTCAGCAACTGGAAAGACCCCAAAAGTATCTCACCAAGAGGATCAAGGGGCTCAAACAGAGGCCCTATGCAGTTCGGCTAAAGAAACTCCAGCTCTACTCAGTTGCATACCACCTACTCAGAGGCGATCTGTGTCTGACGTATAAAGCCATGTCCAACCCAGAATTAATGGACATGCTTCACCTCAGGAAATCTAAATCCCTTAGAGCCACACGCTCCAGGGACCTGAACCTCAGCACAGAAATAAATAGGACATGCTGGAGGGACAGATTCATATCCCAGAGGCCCCCCTCACTCTGGAACAAAATCTCAATCCATGTCAGGCAGAGCCCCTCACTGACCCTCTTCAAGAGAAATCTTGATGAATGGATGGGAGATCATAAGTTTACCCCTGGGATCTATTCTGTGTCACTGCTTGACAGAGGTACAGTAAACAAACCTTAAAAGGGCTACCTTCTGTGACCTACTATACAGAGGCACAGTCAACTAATCTAAAAGGGTGTTGAAAGGCAAACATACTCTGGCTAGGCTTATAAATGCCCTAGGGCAGATAGCCTAGTATCAACCTATGAACCTATATATATATATATATATATATATATATATATATATATATATATATATATATATATATATATATATATATATATATATATATATATATATATATATATGTGTATATATATTATATATCTGTACATACTTATATACATTTCCTATGCTGGGCACAGCTTAGACCCCTGCAAGTACACTCAGAGTTGCTTACTGGTACTTATATATGTTTACTGCTGCTTATTTGTGCTTACACCTGCTTGCTAGTGCCTTATTCATTATGACAGTGCCACTTTGATTGAATGACATTTAGTTAGATATCTCATGCAATACTCTTATGTCAGTTTTACAGCAAAATGACATTCATTCCACATGGAAAATGATATGTGCTATTGTTGGGCTTGAACCGTGAATGCCTGTTCATTAGGCAGATGTTCTAAACACTACACTATTGACATTTACATTGATTTTGCATGTTTTCCTCTATTTGAATGAATTTGATGTGTAAGCTATGCTCAGCGGAGGGCAGCGACGTGCAAACACGCTGCGCTTTGCTTACACCTTCATATTGCAGTAATTCAAATGTATAATAGGGACACTGGGAATCTAATTGTGAAAGTTCTAGGGACAGGGCTCAACATTCCACTATGTGCTTGTGTGTTTACTACTTCGATTTTATTTCACTGTTCGTGGACACTCTTGTATGCTTAGCATACATTTCGGTATTCACGGACACTGAATAACTGACTTACTATTAGAGGCGGGCTCTACTAGTAGACATAGTGGGTTGTGCAACTGTTGGGGCATGTTTACACCTCTGTAGAGCACTTGTACATGCTCCCTGCACTTGCACACATTTCCTGTGCATGTTGAGGGTGCGGCGGCGTGCTCTCATAAATATTCATATGACGCTGCTGCACCATCTGTAGTGAGGATGCTCGGTGCAAGGCTAAAACCATCCTTACACCAAGCTTCTTGAATCCCAGGGCATTTCTACAGTTTTAACACATAACATTCTATGTTAAGATATTGCAAATCATGTATACATGCGAGTGCCCTGGCAAACATGCCCATGCCATCAGTACACGTCTAACTAATGCATACTAATAAAAGTGTAAAAGCCTTTGCATATATATATATATATATATATATATATATATATATATATATATATATATATATATATATATACATAGTTTCACTTTATAATCTCAAATGCTGAAATCTCGAATTTCAGCATTCCGAGACCATAAAGCTTAAAATGCAGAATGCCGAAAGTGCATAAGAGCGAATTTGAATATCTCGAATCTGCACTTATGTATTTCCGGTACGTTGAGTGAAGTGTTTGGCTGGTATGGTGTCTGAAATTGAAGTTTAGTGAGTGTTTGTGTGTGTTTTTGTACATTGCATGTGTGAGCAAGGGTAGGGAGGTGTAAGTATGAGTGTGAATGTTGGATTTGTTGGTGTTTGTGTATGTGTGATGTGTATTTGTGTGCGAGTGAGTGTAGAATGCCATGGTGTGAGTTTTTTTTTTTCATTATGTGCAATCTCAGAGTTGGTATATATAAGTGGAGGGGTGTGGGGCACAGCCCCCACATCGGGGGTGCAAAATTATGTGGTTTGTGTACTGTGGGTGGAATGGTGTGTGTGTTTTGTGGTGTATGATGTTTGTATGTTCGTGATTGTGGGTTTCGGGATTGTGAATGGTTCGGCTTCATAGTTTCGAAATGCTGAAATGTGAGATTTCAGCATTTCGAGATTATGAAATGAAACCATATATATATATATATATATATATATATATATATATATATACAGATATATATATATATATATATATATATATATATATATATATATATATATATATATATATATATATATAGATATATGAAACTATTAAACAGATTTTTCTTGATTACATTTCAGCATATGCAGTATGTTCCTGACAAAATGCAAGCATACCTTCTGAAGTTCAGCAATCATCTGTGCAAAAAAGTTTTTTTTATTATTTGTATTTCTATTTAATATTGGATATGTATGTATCAATTATATGTATTTTGCATTGGACTGTTTCTTGAAAGTAATAAGGGGTAGAATTGGCTTGTTCATTAACATACAATTAATGATGACTGAGTATTATAAAATCAGGCTTATTGGCAGGATATTTAATGTGGATGTTTGTGTGTATTTTGATGAAGTCCTTTCTACTGTTGGCAGTGTGGTCTTTGGCTCTGGTCCTGTCCTTCAGTGGTTTAGAGGTTTTTATCGTTCTACTTGTGTTTTGGTTCATTTTGGTTGGGATGGATGGAGCTGAGGAGGTCAGCCGCTTGTCACCAGCATACCTGCACACTTCCTTTTTGGATCTACAAAGGTCTGTGGGGAACTTAACTGTTTTGGTTGAGCAATTGGCTCATAAAGTCTCTGGTAATATGGTTAGCAGAGACAACTCTGAACAGCCAATATCCCAAATACCAAGTTCCGGTATTGATTTTTCATTTAGTGGGATTACCCCAGCCCAAAGATCACTGGCAGCAGGTAATAGCCAATCCAACTTCCTCAATTGGGTGACAGACAATGGAATTGGAGCTGGAAGGGGCAGGTTTCTTTAAAATGGGAACCCTTTCCTTAGAAAATGGATCGAAGATGGTGAGAGGTAGCGTTTCAACAATACACCTCCAACAGAAAGTGTTGGAACTGTGGATATCCAAATTAAATCCTTGGAGGAGGCTGTAATGAAATTCAGACAGTTACATTCGGAAAACAGATATTTAAAAGAAAGCATTCTTCTAGACAGGATTCCTAAAGGGCTAAGACTGTGGAAGTATCCCTCAGGGTTAATGCAAGACTCTGAGTTACATTGTGAGTTAATTTTATTATTAATAAACATATCTGTGAACTTTTGGATGTTTTAATAAGGGACAATGAGAGAAAAATGTGATTATTGAATGAGACTATTATGAAATTAGACAACTCTCTTAAGTCGGACGTATTGTTTGAGACTAAAAAGGATATGTACTATAATGTATTTGTTAAGGAGGACCTCATGATTTCTGATTTAAAGGACAAAAAAGTAAAAAAAAACTTTTAGGAGATCAGTGGGAATAAGAAAATGTAACTGTTTATCCCCCACCCCCACTTAAACAACCATTTAGTCTACCTATTGAAAGGTAGGTGGATGAAAGTGACAATTATGGTGCTTCTTACTCCGAAGTGGCTAACCCTTTATTGCATCCCTCTCTGAGGAGGTCCAAAAGGCTGATGAATCAGGGAACTACCCACTATGGCAATGTATCGTATCAATAAGAAGGGCAGAGGCGAGCTTGGAGGGGGAGGGGGAGAGCGAGGGGACAGAACAGTTCATTGTACAATCAGAAGTTGAAAATAATGTGAATATTGATGTAAATTAAATTAATTGATGTAACATAATTTTTAATTCTAATGATGATTTTACAGTCTATAATTCTAGTGATGAAATTATTTCAGGAAGCTGTGCTGACATTTTTGAAAAAGGTTTTACATTTCTCCCAGCACGGAGAGCCAAAATTGACGAAGTCCTGCTTAATCTTAAGTTATATGCTAAAAAATTAAATTTAACCTTTTATTTTAAAGAACAGGATAACAACATTAGGCTAGTACCCAAGATGTACAAAATATTAAGTACAGTTAACCCTCTATTATTTCTCGTTGTGTCTATTTTTGAAAAATATGTGAAATGAAATTCAGCAGTTATTCAATCTTAATAGAGGGTCTGGTCACTGTAACTTATCTAAGGAAGAAACAGTTTTATTGAATGATTTGTGTAGGAACAACAACATCAGATTTATGAAACCTGACAAGGGAGGGGGAATAGTCGTTATGAACAAGAACGACTATACGAACAAAATGTTTATAGTACTTTTTACGGACACCTACAAAGAATCTAGCATTAATGAAATGAATACATCATTCCATAAGATATCTTATATTGGAAGATTTATTATTAAATAATCAGATCTCCCCTCCAGAATATAGTTACCTACATGTGAAGAATCCGAGAACACCAGTTATATTTGGGATCCCTAAGTCACATAAGGATATAAGTGACCCTCCCTTTAGACCAATAGTTGATGCAAGGGCCTCCGATACTTTTTTTATAGCAAAGTTTATAGATTTTTATAAAAAAAATGTACTACAAAACTATGTCCCATGTTTAAAAGATTCCTGGGATTTTTTTCTCTAGAATTTCTTCAGATCTATACACTGAAGATTTCATTTTTGTTACTATTGATGTGGTCAAACTATATTCAGTTATTCCCCATGAGTTAGGGGTGGACTGGTTGTATTCTTACTTATGCCAAAATTCATAACTAGACCATGCTAGAGCTTTGACCTTGAAGACTTTAATGGGAGTAGTATTAGATAATTTCATTGTGTTTAACAACTATTTAGGCAAAAGAAAGGTGTTGCGATTGGGACAGCATGCACCCCCATTTTTGTTAATACTGTGTTAGCTTTTTGGCAAGTGAACTGTGTATTTAATTCAGAATATAAAGACTCTTGGCCATTTTATGGGAGGTTTTTGGATGACATTGTCATCTTTTGGACAGATGCAAGGGATAAACTGGAGGGATTTTTTAATTATCTCCATGAGACTACCAGTTTTTTGAATTTTACTATGGTTACCTTTAATGAGTACATAAACTATCTGGATATAAATATTTTGTAAAATAAGGAAAAGGCAAGATTTGAATCCAACTTATATATTCAAACTCTTTGCTAAACTTTTCTAGTTGCTACCCCCAGCATCAAAAGAAATCTTTAGTAAAAGGGCAGATGGTAAGGTTGGCAAGGATGGTTTCTGAAGACACTGAGTTTAGGCAACAAAGTATGATTTTAAAAGGCATGTTCCTTTAGAGAGGATACCCATGTGGTCTTTTTAGCAGGTATCTTCCAGGAAGTGGAAATAAAAAGAAAAACGGGCACTTTGCTCCCCTTTTAGGAACAGAAGGGAGGGTCTGGTTAAATGAAAATGCCCGGCTTGGTGAAATAGAAGGAGGGGGTTTAACAGAGCCCAGATTTTGACATACAGCAATGATTTTTATAAAATTAGATCTATCATTGAGAAAAAATTGGTGTGTGTTCCAAGCAGACACAGAGTTTTTAAAAACTGTAGGATGTGCCCAAAAATTGTCTATAAAAGAGATGCATGTATAAAAAATATGCTGGAAAGAGAGGGAGCATCAAAAACAAGTAGAAAATGTCCCAATGTGGCCAATGTTCTCAGTGTGGATACATACTGGAGGCTGAACAAGTATAGTTAGAAAATTATGGACATATATTTAAAAAGGAAATATAATTGTAGCTCAAAGGGTGTTGTATACCTGGCTTTGTGTCAAAACTGTCCGGGATTTTATGTGGGGAAGACAATAGGTTGTTTTAGAACACGAATATATTAACATGTGCATAGTATGAGGAAAAGGGACAGGAATAATGCACTATTCAAACGCATTGAGATCAGTTAACAGCATACATTCAAGTTCATTATTATCGATCATGTACAGAAAAGCAAGAGAGGTGGGTCCTTTAACAAGTTATTAGAATTTAAAGAACTGAAGTGTCAAATAAGAATTAATGCCACATAATTACCAGGGTTAAATGATCAATGTTCAATCGGCAATGTTGTAAAATTAAAAGAAAGGGATGAACTATAGGCTTTATAAAATGGAAAAGAAAAAAGTATTTTTGATGTTTAAAAAAAAAGTTTTTTTACTGTTATTTGTATTTCTATTTGATATTGGATATGGATTGATTATATTTATTTTGCATCGGACTGTTTCTTGAATGTAATAAGGTGCAGAATTGGCTTGTTCATTAACGTACAATTAATGATGACTGAATATTATCCAATCAGGCTGATTGGTAGGATATTTAATGTGGCTGTTTGTCTTTGTGTGTATTCTGATGAAGTCCTTTCTACTGTTGGACAAAGGAGCTCAATAAAATTATTGGTGGTGTGGTCTTTGCCTCTTGTCCTGTCTTTCAGTGGTTTTCAATCTTCTGTGAAGATATATCCCAAAGTAATAGCCTCTTTTCTGTTTTCTCCACATAACAAAGTCTCTTCATCTTCAATTTCACTAGCTATATAGTTGCCTTTTTTATGATGTAGATTCAGGGCTGTCAGCATGGTAAAGATGCAAATGAGGTTTAAACTCATTAGAATTGCTGAATCTCAAATATTTGTCTCCATATATCAGGTGTAAACATAGCGCAGGCACTCCCTCAGTGTTTGTTTTCAATGGATTGCACTGTGAATGGTTACTGGTAGCAAGAAGGTAAACACAACAGCAATGTAGACTGCCCTACATCCAGTGAGTGTGTCAGATTAGACTTACAAACTGTTAGATGTAATTTTGTCAGGGATGGAAATGTAAGTAAGTAGTATACAATTCACAGGTTCTGTCCTTTAACATCCAACCTCCCCTTCTTATGTTGGTAGCTGCATATTATATTATTGCCATTTAATATCCTCGCACATTTTAAGGACAATTATATACAGTAGAATGACTTACAGACTGCATGTCTCAGATTTCTGGTCAAATGACAGAAGAATGACCAACAAACATAGAGAGGTAAGACAGAGCTGCATATTTGCAAGCAATACTCATAACTGGTTGTGTGATCACTTAGTGCACTACATCTAAAAATAATAATTGTACAAAATAACGCTTGTATGGTTTCATATTATTGTAAATGATGGTGCAGTTGGTTGTATGCAGAATGATTTCAGTTCCTTGCTGAAAGTTGTTTTGTGATAAAAAGGGATAAAGCACCATTACTGTGTTCTGAATGTTCATTAGATTGAAAGTTCAAATCCATTCCTATGTACAAATATGTCATGTGTATTACCAAACATTTTGTAGTGTTAGTTTCATAGATTACTATGCTTCATTTGAAGTACTTTTCCCTTTTATTTGTTTCATTTCCATGTGGCAAAGAGAGATAAGGCACCCTTACTGTGTTCTGAAGGTTCACTGGAGTAAGAGTTTAAATCCAGACCTATGTAGAAATAACTCATGTCTACTAAAATTTTGTAGTATGCATGTCATAGACTGCTTTTTCTCATTTCAATGACTTTCTCCTTTTTATCTTTTTTTTTTTTAATTTTTTTTTTTTTTTTTGAGGGGGCAGTATTTGCATGATACGATGCTTAGTGCAAACATGGAAAAGGACCAAATGAATGTAAGGTTTGGCTATGCTTATCTCATTTGCACAAAGTGTGGCAGTGCACAAACTGGACTAGTGGCCCACCCAGAAAGTAGATAGAACACCTGCAGAACACCTGCAAACATGACATCTGTAAAAGGGCAAAGGGCAAAAAGAATACATTGCTACAATTGTTGCTTTCCATCACACAACTGTGCTTAGCAGTGTTGCGTGGCAGTTGGGCATCGAACAACTGCAGACAGGACTCAGACAGCCAACAGACAGGACTCAGACAGCCAATAACTGTAACCGGATAAATTCAATTAATTCTATTGGGTATCATGCAAACATACTAAGCTGCTTTGTGTGGTAGATACCAAAGAGACCTTAAGAATGATTAGAAAATTTGAAACTAGTCCTGTGGCAGTAGGTGTAAGTGTAGGGCTGGAGTACAGATGGTCCCAGGTTCTAGTACAGCATGTACAACCTATTTTTACTGTTCTGATAGTGCAGTTTATAGCAATGAACTGAAATATAGACAAGTGTTATTTCAACATACTTGTAGCAACAGGTGTAAGTGTAGGACTGCCATATAACTAGTCATGGGTTCTAATACAGGATATTCCATACAGTTTTACTGTTGTTCCACTTCCCAGTATATTCACTCTCACTTATAACACTTTAAATGGTGGAGCTGGTATGAATTATATGTATGAGGGATGAGACACCATTATTGTGTTATTTAGATATACGACTGAGGTTATATTGTCTACTATATTTCTGTAAGTATAATTCTGCTATCTGGACTTGCATGGGCTTCACAATTGCATAAGACAAATACACAACTGTATCTATATCCATAACCTTGTCAGGTCACACACATACATTTTATTCCTTGCACTGAGTTGCAGTTTGCACCTTGTATGTATATGTATATGTATATGTATATTTACTTTTTGTGTTGTTCTTAACAGTTGCATGTATGTCATTTGTCTTGTTGTTAATAGTTGTATGCATGTCATTTATATAATTCATACTTGGAAAGTCACTGAAACCAGAGTCAAACCTTGTATGTGTGCATACAATAAATGTGATTCTTATTCTGATTCTGATACATGTGTAACAGCTCAAACTGTCACCTGTATTTATGTACAATTCCAAACTATGACTGAGCAACACCTTTTCTGTGGCAAATTTAGAAAAATCAACTCTGTGGAAAAAATGTTTGTCCCTTATGTCTAGGTTTGAATCCCACAGTGTAAAAATCAATTCTTCTTAGTGTAAAAGGGCAAAAACAAATGTGTCAGGTTATTACATTTGTGCCCACAGAGCATGTCTGCAAATTTAACTCACCTAACAGTTACCTTCCAATTTCCAATATATATTTCTAGGCTACATCAGTAGACACCCCTCAATTTATGGCCAAGTGTCAGATTAACCATCCAGTTTCAGTTATTTAATTCTTGTCTGCTTGGCACTGCTGTTCTCTGCTTAACATTAAGCAAACACAGTTCAAATCATTACTCAAGTTTGTGCACTACCAGTAAATTAGATAACTGAATTTGGTGAGAAAGCGTCACTTTCATTGCTCAAGTTCAGCTGTTAGATATGGCTGGTATTGGAGAGGAAGGTACCAAGTTTAGGGCACAGAGGTGGGGTGCCCAGGAGTGCAGGATATTTATTGTATTCCTAATAAATTACCACAGCCAAAGGCTTATGCAGGGAGACTATTCTGGCTCCCATTACAAGTTTGAGGCTTGGAGTAGTTTGGCCCAGGCTGTATCCAGTGTCATTGGTATCCCATGCACTGGTGAGCAATGTAGGCATCATTTTAATGACCAACACAGGAGAAAAATGGATGCTCTGAACTACTGGTTGCATGAGTGTGAGACTGCAGACATCCCACAGCTGTGTAAGTATGACAATAAGACAGTATTTCTATGACTTAGAAAGCCAAATATAAGAAAGACTAGCATGCATAATACTCTTCTGTTCTTTTCTGCTCTTTAAGCAGCTCCCAGTAATTGTGAGTTAATTTGGCGGCTCATGTTGCTCAATTGGAGACACTGAAGGAGCAAGTGGTATGTGTGCAGCAGAAGAGGTGTGGATAAAAGTTAAAGCTAGCTTTTCTTGGTCTTTTATAGAGCTGTATCAAATAAGCATGCATATCCTAGTTGTAAAAGCAAGTATGCATGCATTAGTCAGTAGCACAAACCAATTGTAACCATCCAATATTAGTGTGTATTCAGAGGTTGTGGGTTCAAATACCACAATTCACAACTATAGAATACTGTTATTTCTTCAATAATATTTAAATTAAATTAAAAACTCTATACCATTGGCACAAATTCCCTGCTGTAAACTGTAATCTGTATAAATGGAACACACATATGGGTAATATATGTACATTTCAAGGATTACTTTCAACATTCTGTACTATAGTGTGTATCTGCTAGGATGTATACTTAAATGTAATACTTCAGATAAAAGAATTGTATAATTATGTTACTGTATTGTATGTCACATATGATGATACTAATTTTATCTCTTTTTTTCTCTCACCCCAACCCTTATTTCGTTTTTATTTTCTATTATGCATCGTCAAAATGTCTCCATGTCATCAATGTGTACCACATCACTAAATGCTACACAGCACAGTGAGGTAGGCCAGCCCCAGTGGATCCTCTTGCTCCAGCTCCACTTGCTCCAGCACCGATGCCCAGGACCTCTGTGAGCCAACCAGGCAGCACTGCCTCTGCTACCCATGCACTACCTGCAACCTCAGGTAGTTCTGCCTCAAAATCTGGTGCAGTGGTATCCCCCAGGAGCAGTGGCAGAGGTGGTGATTTCACTGCCTGTAGGGAGATGCCAGGGATGGTGTGCAGGGTCATGCATGGCACCACTGGTGTATGCCTATGCTGGATGGAGATGCTGTTCTCCATCAGGGTCCATAGGAGGAGAAGATGTCAAACACTCCAGCCACCAGCAGAGTAAGGGGACAGTGATGACACTCCAGTCAGTGAAGACTTGATGCTCACTGTCTCCAAGCTTGACAGCCATGAGCCTGCATTGTCCCTTCCCTCATCCCAATCATGGTATCCCCCAAACCTTTTATGTCCCTCACACTCCCTGTCTCTTGTCTTGTTTGTCTTGTTTGTTTGCATTTACTTCCTCATCTACCCAACTTACTTGATCCAGATATAACTACATCCCTTACCCAGCAGTCCTCTCTTACCGAATTTAAAAAAAAAATGGGCATCTGTCCCACAAAAAAAAGTCCCATACATAGCTCTCCATTTCACACACGTGTTCTTCACACACTTGATTTAGTCCAATTGCCTATTACATTGTTGTCACCCCTCTCCCTGAAGGAAAAAGTTCATGTCCAGCTAATTTTCTGCACGTTTGATCAGTTTTTACTGTTGAAGAATGGATAGCTATGATTCTTTCCTACCTTCCTCCTGCCCACACCTGTGTTGCTTTCCCTTTGTTGTTCCCTGTGCTTGCTCCCAATTTCACAACTTTCCTACACACTTATAATCTGGCCAAAAAATAGAATCACACACAAGACACATAAGTAGCAGAAAAAGCAATGGATCCCTTTACTTTTTGGCCTCTATGTTTGAGCAGAGTTTTGCATCTTGCAGCAATGTCAAGTGACTATGAGCAGTGGTACAATGCTGCTGTTATCTCCACACAATCTCGCTTAACCTGCAGCACCATGCCAACATACAGCAACACATGTACAATAAAGAATTAATGCCATTCCATTATCACTGCTTATTTAAACATATTTAAAAGTATTAGATACATCTGGGTTCGAACGTAGTATCATCTGGGCACAAAAAGAAATGTGTCAATGCATTTATATCTGGTACCACAGAGTCAGTTGAGCAGCAGATATGTTTCATACCCTCAGTATTAGCTGTCAGACATTTAGCAATGTGACGTGCATTTGCACACTGCTTAACTACATCCAAATATGGAAAGTATTGGAAATATGTATCTCACATGCACAAAGACTTTGCCAACCATCGTTCAAACCTGCTGCTTGCTGTGCTATAGAAAAGTAAGCATTATATCTGTCATGGCTGAGTGGTAAATCACTTTGTGTATGGTGTGTAGGGTCCTGGGTTTGAGCCTTGCAGAGGCTGTTTATTTTGGGTTGGGTGGGTGGCCTAATGGTTAAGGTGTTTGTCTTGCAAATACAAGGTGCAGGGTTTGAGTCTCACAAGGGACAATTGGCTAGGCTTAAAATGGCTTGCAAGGGCAGTTAGCTTAGTATTAATCGTTGAACCTATGAACCTATGAATATGTATTACTGCTGTTTACTGTCCATTTCCTATCTATGACTGAAATTGCATGTAGAAACCTAACAAACTGAAAGACCTAACAATATGTCACACATATATAATACAGCATGAGTTGCCTCTCCCCAAGCACTGCAACCCGGTTGTCTCAGTACTTTTTTCACACATAAATCACCTACACTACATAAATTAATATCAAATGTTGTGTGATATGCAATGCACATCATTCTGTTAACATTCAGAATTAGAACTATTGACCCTTAAGTCTAAAAAGCCATATCTGCAAGTCTAAGGAAGGAATCAGCATGGAAATTATCTACAGTGACATAGGTGACCTGCAACACATTTAAACCAACCCAATTTGCTTTTGTCAAGGGAAAATCTTGCTTATTAAACAGAGTAGACTTCTTTGATACTGAACCTAAGGAACTGCATGAGGGATAACAGGACATACCACCCATGCTGAGTTATCCAAGGCCTTTGACACTATCCCTCATTCAAGTATCATAGAGATACCATCTAGGGAATAGCCCATACATTACTAGATGGATAGCCATAATCACACTGACAGAATACACAATGTCAAAACTGAAGACTGCACCTCCAACACTAGACCACTTACCAGTGGAATAGCATAAGGATCTGTACTGTGCCCTCAAGTGTTTGGAAACTATTTCTCTGATGTCCAGGCAAAGGTAAATGGCCTGTGGCTTACCAAGTTGGCAGATGACTGTCAACTGGATGCAGTCATATAGAGTCTACCAACTATGTTAACATATTACAGAAGAGGCTGACACAAATGATTGGTGCCAAACTCACGGACTGAACCTTAAATCAAAAATCGCCTCATTGTCCCCTTTATCAGTGAAGTATCCTTGCTAATTATGATATACATAGCACCACTCTAAGCTCAAACACAGTGTTTCAAGACTTGCAAACACATGATGATAGCAATCAACACTCCAATTACTATGGGTCCATAGTGGTGAGACACACATTCTACATTGTGCACTTCATAATTAACTGCATAACAGCCAAGACCAGGGAGGTCACAACTTCACTGTAGTTGACCCTTATTAAACCAGTAAATGAGTACAATGATCCGTTCTGTCTGTACCTCACAAGACGGCTTCAGCAACTGGAGAAAACACAGATATTTATGACTGGAAGAATCCAGGGCCTCCAAAACATAACATACATTGGAAACACTAAAAGATCTGCCATTGTACTCAGTTTCATGCAGGCTGCTAAAATGTAGATGCCTGGCCTCTAGAGCAGTCTCAGACCCTGGCCTACTGGAAATGTTGGACATCTGCAAATCAAATGGGACAAGAGTAACTTGCTCCAGGGATCTCAACCTAGCCTGTGACATAAACAGAACATGCTGGGGTGACAGATATATCTCCCAGTGATTGACACTCATCTGTAATAGGCTCCCACTACATGTGAAGCAGTGCTCCTCAATGACCCTATTCAAGAGCAACATTTACAACTGAATGGGTGACTGTAAGTTCATCCCTGGAGTGACACCTATGTCCCTCATGGATAGGGGAAGTTGGTGCTGATCACAAAATCCCTCTGCTAACAATGACCATCTAACTATGCTCAATAAGGGTTCTTGTGTTTTTACATGGCTAGGCTTGCAAACATCCTGTGCCCATTAGTCTAGTAACCTCCTATGAACCTATGAAACTATGAACCTATGCAGGCCTCTCAAAACCTTCTCTCCAACATGCCTTGCTGATGTCATCCACTATAAGTTGACCTGCAGTCTTGCACAAGTCAAACTTGTGCAGTGGCACTTGCATAAAGACTGAGCAGTCTGTGCACTTTGATAAGTAGGGGTTTTAGTCTCACTGTAGTCAATTGGTGAGTGAGTCTGTGTGTTTATGCTCTTGCTTTACATTACAGACAGCCTTTTACACCAGCAGGTGGGACACTGTTGTTACCATATTCTCCTCAATGGACAATGCTGATGCCATCAGCTATAAAGCCTGATGCCATCAGCTATAAAGTGTTGTCTGAGAGACTCCAAGTCAGACTTCAGCTGTGGCACTTGCATAAAGTATTGAGTTCTATAGTCTGTGTGCGTAGGTAGGGGTTCTATTTTCACTGCAATCAACTGATGGGTGTGTGTGTGTTTATGCTCTTGCTTGACTTAGGGGACACTGTTATTAACATATTATCCTCAACAGATAATGCTGATGTCATTAACTACATCTGATTTTTGGAAGTGCACTATTCCCACAAGGGTAGAGTCAGAGACTGGCCTGTAGGGCAGGCAGAAGTCACCTTATCCTATACGACACAGCTTAGCGTGACATGGCATTCAGTCTATCCACATACATCATGGCATGGTCTGTAGGACCCACGTTTTCTTGATGAGAAACCCCTGTGGGTTTTCCATCTGCTGCATGTGTTTGGTGAGGTACTTGCAAAAAAGAGCATTATGCTCTATTAGTGTTCTTATGAGGTTCAAGTACCATGCTATAATATAATACTAAGATCTGAATAAGATGGCATGAATTATGATATGCACAACATAGACTTTTAAAAACAGTGTTGACACTTGGTGATTGAAGTTCAGATTGCTATCTACATGTGTTCCCAATGCTTGCATCACTGGGTTTCAGCATAGTAGGTCTGTTGTCAATGCTGTAATTAGCAGGGAATTCCACTTTTCAGAAGGACAAAATAAAGATACATTTTTGCATTAATTTGTAGACCATGTGGCTTTGTCAGCAATCATTTGATTGTGTTAGCTCCTCGTGTAGTATGTTATCATCATAGGTGAACTCATTGATTGCATCCAATATACAAGAATCACCAAACATGGAAAGCCAAAGGCCATATACTTTAGCCTGAACTGTCGAGAAATAGATTCCAAACAGTAAAGGCCAAGCACCGATCCCTGGGGTACAGCAATGGTGACAGCTCTACTGGTATAGGTTGATTCACCAACTTTCACAGCATGTGTTCTGTCAGTGAGCCATTTGGTTTCCCATCTAGTGACATAAGGGTTAATCCATAGTTGGGAGATTTTCTCAATGATACCTGCATGGGGGATTGTGTCCAAACAATAGGCCAGATCAGGATAGGCAGTATGCACTCTCTTACCTTCATCCAGATCTATCACACAGAACCAATGGGCTGTGACAACACAGCAGATTGCATATTGTGTGACTCAGCACATATACCTTTCTGACACAGTTGAATACACAGTTCAATACATCCTCCACACAAACTATGTTTCTGGTGTACATCAACATGAATCTGTCTGAGTTGGGGGGATGCATGCATGTATAGACACATTCTGACTGTCCTCATCCATGAGGTAGATCAACATTTCATCATGAACCTTTTCTAAATAGACACTAGTAATAACCCAGCTGTGTTTAACAGAACTGTGGGAATTTTTAATGCTACATCATGTCTGTTACATTTCCTCAAGGAGGTTATCAAGGGCATGCATGATGACAATACTATCACCCTTTTGTACTTGACAAGCCCAAGGCATTTGACACAAATCTACACTGAAGTATTTACTCAACACTGTCAGATGTGGCCATAAACACCTATATCACTAAGCAGGGAGACCACTGTATCACATATGTTTTGTGTAAATACGTTGCAATATGTGAAGTGAACTATATCTCAGGTCCAGTGATCAGGTCCTTGTAAAGTGGTGTCTGCTAGGCCATTTCCTGTCCATTATTTAAGCCACAGACATCACAAATGACATACACATCCTGTGTCCAAACAGCGGTCTGAAGGACTACAGATTGTGAGCAAACATTGACTCCAACTGTGCTATTAGTATAATGCAGACAGTATCAACACACACCAAAGATTGCTACCACAGCCATGACACCTGCAATGACACAACAAGATGGGGGAGATTTGTTATGTCAGGTAAAGAAACAAGTATATCTCCAAGTATAATGTAGACATCACACCTGATAATCAGACCAATAGGTATGTGACCTGTGCCCTGGGGTAGATTGTATGTGGAGCATGTGGCCACAGTGTTGACTACACCCTTGTATGTAAACAAAAACTGAGTATGTGAAGGACACCCACATCACAGGTCATAATGCCTCCGCAGTTCACAGCCCTCATCACACCAGTAACTGTGTGCAATACACCCTTCTTCATGTACCTCCATACACACCTTCCAGTGATGTGTAACTAAAGTGAGCTGTCACACATTGTATTTGCCATACCTAGGTATTCTTTTTGTGGCATATACATCACTGTCTGATGGCGCATAACACCCTTCAAGGTATAATACCCGATGCATGTGTGATACCTGTTCTGATAATGCACACAGTACATACATAGCTGTTTGACAACACTGATGACATGGGTTCATGCTAATATATATATATATATATATATATATATATATATATATATATATATATATATATATATATATATATATATATATATATATACATATATGCCATGCACACCTGTCAGCTAGCCTGTAGTGATCCTAATATCACATACAGGTATAGCAGTGTCCCCCCCCAACACCTCCAACAGATGTTATAGAGTCAGGACAGGATGCTTGATTACCCTTATAGATTGCTGACATGTCATAATAGTTGTACATCTGCGTTTGTGGAGAACCATATCTGATCACTCAGAATCACATAAGTTGTGTCAGAGACATGAGGTTACTGGTGGTATTATTATGATATTGTCCATGATTGTGTGGGCTTCTTTTACTATTGTCCATGACCCTGTAACTGTTTCCTACGTGTTGGACACCTACTGACATTGCACTCATAGTCAGGCAAACCAGTTTGCACAGCTTCACAATATGCACCCTACCCTAATTGTAGATAACAGCCCTGATGGATGTCCTCTGCACTGATCATGTAAGGATGCTTATTTCACAAAGACATATTCTCCATTATTTTTGTCACCTTGTGTGACAGTCACCTAAAATACATTGTCACTGTGCAGTCCTTACTCTCCCATATTGATATGTGATTAGTGTTCCTCCTACAACTGTCTTCCATTGACATGCCCTAATCTGCTATACATTAGAATGTTTCACCTGTCTACTTTCCCTGTGTTTATTCCTACAATGCATCTGTGTGTCTCTATTCAATAAACACACTGTCCTTGACTGTTTATTTTACATGGCAGTCCATGTGCCCTTACAGATCATTTGCAAAACTTTTATAAAGATTGCCTGGCATGAGATTTCACTGTACTCTGCACAGCATACACTGTCCTGTACTGTGTTTGGACTATATACATTACTATATACCCAAGCAGAGCTCCACGTGGTCCTGCAGAGGGGTCCTGGCAACAGAGAACTGAAGTTCCAGATTTAAGTATTTTTGGCTTTTATCTGCATTGTCCTCTCTGGCTTTCATTTAACTAGATATAACTGTTTTTGTGTCTATCTGCTGATTTCTGAAGTATCTGCACTTAAAAGTAGCATTTTGGTCGACTCTGGTTGATTAATACTGTTTTTGTTAATTTAACTGCGAGGCTGCCCACTAAAGTGTGCTAGCCTGTGTAAATCGATTTTACTGTTTGCTTAATTGCATTTCTGTGTGCTTTCCTGAAAAATACTCCTTGTTTTCCCGCCTTTGCTCGACTAGTTAAGACCAGTATACAGGCTTTGCTGTATTCTGGGCTGTGTGTAGTTCCTGTGTTGGCCATTGCCTTACTTGGATAGAAGGAAGTTTCTGAGCTCACCAGTGGGAGTGGGGAGCCTTGAGCAGCCTATCTGTCCCTGGGGGAAGTGACCTCAGCACTTGAGCTGTAAATCATTGGTTGCTTTGGACCATTTCTAGCTCTTTTCAAGTTCCCTGTATAAAAATCCACCTCAGGGCATTTTTTCTGGCTATATACCCAAGCAGAGCTCCACGTGGTCCTGCAGAGGGGTCCTGGCAACAGAGAACTGAAAGAAGCGACCACTTTCCAGATTTAAGTATTTTGGCTTTTTATCTGCATTGTCCTCTCTGGCTTTCATTTAACTAGATATAACTGTTTTTGTCTATCTGCTGATTTCTGAAGTATCTACACTTAAAAGTAGCATTTTGGTCGACTCTGGTCGATTAATACTGTTTTTGTTAATTTAACTGCTGAGGCTGCCCACTAAAGTGTGCTAGCCTGTGTAAATCGATTTTACTGTTTGCTTAATTGCATTTCTGTGTGCTTTCCTGAAAAAAAAAAAAAAAAAAATACTCCTTGTTTTCCGCCTTTGCTCGACTAGTTAAGACCAGTATACAGGCTTTGCTGTATTCTGGGCTGTGTGTAGTTCCTGTGTTGGCCATTGCCTTACTTGGATAGAAGGAAGTTTCTGAGCTCACCAGTGGGAGTGGGGAGCCTTGAGCAGCCTATCTGTCCCTGGGGGAAGTGACCTCAGCACTTGAGCTGTAAATCATTGGTTGCTTTGGACCATTTCTAGCTCTTTTCAAGTTCCCTGTATAAAAATCCGCCTCAGGGCGTTTTTGCATGGTTGGGCACATAGCGCAGCAGCGGTTATACAGGTTTAAACTATTTTTGGCTCCGCCAAGTCTGCTCTTCAATTTTTCCCTTAGAAGCTCTACTCAGTCTATTTAGCTGTATATATTAGCACTTGTTTTCGGAACTTCTATCCTTAGCAAGCACTCATAATAAAATAAGCACTCTTACCCTAAAGTAAGCACTACAGGCATCCACTACCCCCTGTGAATACCCACTTCCCTTAAAGGCACAGCACTCCTTATAATATTCTAGTATGTCAAGTGGTAGACCACTAGCATCCTCTCTTGTTCAGCTGGTTAATAATCTTAAGACAATGTTACAATTGTCTCATGTACACAGACAACCCTCTCCTCCTTCCTACTAACACATATACTTGTGAGAGATGCAACTACATAGCCAGACTGGAGGCTGAACTCTCTCAACTCAGGACTGGCAAGACCAGACAGGAGGAGATGGTACCCACACCAAAAGCAAAACCGGTCACACATAAAACCACCACTACTACAAACCAAACACATAAGAACACAAAGACATACTCGGAGGCTCTTATAAAAAACTTACCAAAACAACAGAGGCCTCCAAAGCAGACACCCAGAAATACACCCTCACAAAACGCAACACCTACAACACATACCTCAAGCAACAGGTGTGTCACACAATCACAGCCCCTAAGGCAAAACACTATGCCAGAGACATTAGTAATAGGTGACTTTATAGTCAGACACACACTTACCAGGCTGAATAAGGAGTGAGCTGCCTATCGGGAGCAAGGATCCGCCACATTACACATGCACTCAGGTCACTCCAAAGCAAGTACAAGTATGATTCAGTCATTGTCCATGGTGTGAATGACCTGAGGACGACCTCCCTGGACTACATGAAAAGAGACATTGAGGAGCTCTCCGATTATGTAGCCCAGACTGGTATGACCCTGACCCAGAGCAGCATCCTGCCTTCACCAAGAATGATGCCTCAGTACAAAGACAAAATGATCAGTTTTAACAATTGGCTTAATCACTGGTGTCATTCTAGGGATCAATGTCTGTCAGCCTGGGATGACATGCTGGACAGGATGGCTTGCACCTGTCACCACTGGGCTTCCGGATACTGGCCAAGGCTCTTGCCACCTCCATAGTGCCTTTTTTAGGCAATGCTCAAAGGACAAATCAACCTCCATAAAAACAAAATGGAAAAAGCCAGAAGTCTAAATCTCAAGATGCAGGCACTCAAAGCACTTCTCAGTATGGAGAACATTGATGTCTGTGCAGTAACTGAAACCTGGTTCAAGGCTCCTGCACTCCCAGCAGCTACAGGCTATACCTCATATCATCGTTTTGGCCTCAAGTTCCAGCCGAACCCAAAAGGAGGAGGAGTGTCCATTTTCATAAAGGACACCTACACCTCTCGATTGGTGGCTACCATGAAGCATCAGAAACCATACAAGTTTTACTCACCATAGGCAAAACTGCCATACAACTGGTCGCATGTTATAGAACACCCTCCCAATCCCAGGAATCCCATCAAGCATTCCTGAAAACACTGGAGGATATGAATGTCACACCAAACACCATCATATTGGGTGACTTCAACTACCCCAACATAGACTGGGCCAATTCATTAACTCAAATGCTATGGAGCAACTGGTCACTTCTCTATGAGGAGAGATAATATACTTGACCTGATTATCACAAACATGGGGTCCAAATGCTCTCACTAGTAAGATCTGATCATAAACTGATCATGTTGGATGTACATAGAACAAAAGACTACAGTGAAAAACTTTTCAAAAGCTGACTTTCGCTCCTTAAGTCAGAAATGATATCCTTTAAGCCTACTGGGTTAATGGAAACCACATCCCAAAATGCTGAATCCTTCACAAAGCCTTCTACGGACATCTCCAAGAATGCATGGATCAAGCAATCCCAACTAAAACCAAGACCAACAAACTGTACAACAAAAGAAGGAAGCTACTGCAGGACAAAGCCAAATCCCACAAGGCACAAGTAAAAACTACGTTCTCTCATAAAAACATCTAAAGCAAACTTTGAGAAAAAGATTGCCAAGGATACCAAAGACAATCACAAGGCCTTCTTCAATTATGTCAGAACCTTGGGAGGAAATTCTCAGATATGCTCTGAGTTAGTACACAACGACAAAAATTCACTGACCCTACTGACATTGCCAATATTCTGGCAGATAGGTTCAGTGCAAATTTCTCCTCCCTCACCCCTAAAGATGAAGTAATTATCCCTGCTGAATGTAACCTACCTGTCATCACAGACATACAGGTGAAATCAGCACTCAACAAGGCAAAAAACACAGCATTGATGGGACCCGATGGTATCCGTGAACTTCAAGATGAACTAAACCCGCCTAAGAGGCGCTATTCAATCTTAGCCTCACTACAGGATATGTACCTGAACACTCAACAGTGGTCCCACTCCACAAAGGGAAATTCTACTGACCCTGGTAACTACCGCCCCATAAGTTTGACCAGCCTGGTCTGCAAGGCTATGGAAAGAATCATCATGGAACTCATAAATGGTGACATTGGGGATCTGCAGACCCTTGATCCCACCCAGTTCGGTTTTGTAAAGGCAGATCCTGCCTCTTAAACCTGGTTGACTTGACAGTCACTAGTGCCATCGACGAGGGCAAGGCTGTCCACACTGCCTACTTGGACTTGGCTAAAGCCTTTGACACGATACCACACTCTGGCATCATTGACAAGCTCAGCAGCCTAAATGTAAATCCATATGTCACAAGATGGGTAGCAAACTGGCTAAAAACAGAACCCATAAGGTCAAAATTGCTGGAGCCATGTCAGACTCAAAACCAGTCGTGTCCCACAGGGCTCAGTCTTGGGTCCACTTATCGGCTTTATTTACTTCTCAGATGTGAAAGCAAATATGGGAGGATTATGGCTGACAAAGTTTGCAGATGACTGCAAACTGGGTGCCATAGTTGATTCACCTGCTGACACACACATCCTACAGAAAGGTCTCACTGAAACGGACAACTGGTGCCGGAATCATGGCCTCAAACTTAACGCCAAAAATGTATAGTCATCCCCTTTGGGAAAAACAAAGTACCCACAAATTATCCACATGCAACAACTGGAAAGACCCCAGAAGTACCTCACGAAGAGGATCATAGGTTGCTCAGAGGTGATTTGTGCCCAATATATAGGGCCATGTCCAACCAAGAACTGATGGACATGACAAGAACCACGCAAGCTAAAGATTTCATAGATTCATAACACAGAGGTTACCCATACTCTGGAACAAAATCCCAGTTCATGTGACAGAAGAGCCCTTCATTGGCACTGTTCAGAAAAATCTCGATGCATGGAAGCCACATCACTGTTGGCTAGGCTTATAAATGCCCCCGGGCAGATAGCCTAGTACACTACTATGAAACTATGAAACTATATGTTAAACCCTGATAATCATTGTTGCATTCCATACAATCCTGCTAATCCACCTTACTCTGCTTTAAAGATGTTCACTACCTGTGTTGCTGTATACAGTTTCCTGGCCAGCAACACTGTTGTCAGCCAAGAAATTGAGCTTGTTTACATTTAAACACTGTGTGTGGCATGAATATATAGTTAGCGCTGCTGCTCACCGCGCAAACATGTAAAGTCTCTGTAGGCTTCATGCAAAGCCTACACCGAGTTTATTGATTCCCAGGGAATATCTGTTTAAGCAAAAGTCAATCTTTCTCTTAATTTTACAACAAGCTTCTTAGTTCTGAGTTGCTCACTTACAGCCCACTGTGATATATTTCTTTCTGTTACCACAGCTGCTTGTCTTCCCATTCTTAAAGCATCACTTCATAACAAACATGATTTCTTCCCTTTGCCTCCAAAGCCCACTGCTTTCCTGTTGAGATTACCATTTTTTCTGCTTCCATAATGTGATCATCTACTGCATTCCATCTTGCTTCTTCTCCATTTTCTGGTTCACTTTAAGCCATCAAATTAAGTAAATCCTGTACTGGTAATCCAACTCCTTCCAACTCTGTTACAATAATGTCCTCAGTTCCAATAGTTTCTGTCACTTTTTGGTCAGATTTTTCCAAAACGCACATTGCTCCAGATCTCATGGTATCCTCCATATTGGATTTCTTATAACCAAGTTAGCAGCAGCACTCCAGCACCACCTACTAGTTGTGATGCAAAACAGCAAGATGAAAGAGCTGGGGTCCTTTATTTAACACAACATAAACAAAACATTATTTACATATTTACAAAATATACATATTTACAAGTACATATCAACAAATTCCTATATGCCATAATCATTATTCTTCTTCCGTAATTGGCCCTCCTCCTTCTTCTACAACCATAATCTAATTTTTCACAATATATGAGCCAAAATCCATTTCCTATTAAACAATATTTCATTCAGTCTTTATATACTCTTCTCACATACTCTTTCTTCTGTTATTATAATGCCCATATATAATCATATTCATATCTCTATTGTTTAAGTCAGTAATATTTCCAGACAATTTTTCTTCATAGAACTTTTCCCAAGGTTTAACCACTCTTTTCCACTTCAAAAAAAAACATACTCTATTGTCTCTTCCTTCCCACACAAACACATTACTTACACTTTCTTTTTATTTGGAATATTCCCCTTTATCACTAACTTATTTGTTAACACTCTCTGTAAGAAATCCTAACACTCTACAATCTTAGTACATTATTATTCCCTTACTTTAATGGATTTCATCACTTCTTCAGCTACATTTCCACATGGATTTACATAATAATGTTGTTCCTTGAAAATTTGATACCATATCCTTCTATCCTCTATATCATCAATTTTCATTTTCTATGTTAGTATTTTTTCTTGAAAATTTTTAATTTCTTTATTTATATAATCATGTCTTTTCTTATTCTCATCATCTCAAAAAAAATGGTACATATATTTAATCATTTTCATTATTAATACATCATTCTCTTTCTTTACGCACTTTAATACCCTATACATTTTTAAAAAGGCAGAATAAACAACTGGATTTAATATCCCCAATCCTTTTTATCTTCACTCATACATAACACACATTTTCTTTGGGTTTAATCTTGAACCCCATATGAAAGAAAACACCAACTGCACAATTTATTTTTTTATATATTTTTCTGGGATCACATAAGCATTTGACAGATATGCTATATTCTCATTAAAACATAATTCACCAGATAACCCTGTTTTGAATGTTAATCTAAAAGTCCTTCATATAAAATATATTTTGTTAATTTCTTTTATCAAGCCCCCTCATTTCTTCATAACATCATTTCCCAAATGTTATCTCTAACAAGGATACTTCATTCATTGAACAATGCACTCCCTCACTTTTCACAACATGACCCAAACCCTTACTTTTATCCTATTCAATTTTATTTCCATTTCCTTTAAACATCCATTCAGACAGATCAACAATTCCCTTGTCTATATTTTATTCTTAGCAACCGCAACATCTGCATATGTCAAAGCTACTGGAATCATCACTTCCCTTTGCATCACATATCTTGCATATTTCCATTTTATAAGCTACTTCACTTGTTATTGCATTCATTACTAATGTAAACAATATTCCACTCATGGGACATCCTTGCTTTATATCAGAATTCATGTATATTTCATTACTTACCCACCCATTTACTAACACTATCACACTATTGTTTTAATACGCTGACATACACAATCTCCTAATTATATTACCTATTCCATACTTTTGCATAACATCCCACAAAGCATCATGTCTGCTGTATAAAATGCCTTGCTAATATCACCTACTATACTTTAATATCTTTCCTGTTACATATCATCCACAATTTGTCACACCACCAATAACAATTCTTGGCTTCTTTTCCCTTTTAACCATACATATATATATATACTTTCTTCCATACTGTACTTCATCCTTCCTTCCATTATCCTCTGTATTATTCTCATAAAAATGTCATAATCCATGTTATTTAATGTGATAGGTATCCATTTTTTATTTTATTCTTTTCATCTTTCTTCCATATAAATTATAATATCCCACTACATAACTCTTCATAAGCAAATTCTTCTTTCAACCATAAATCGAAATGTTTACAAAGCACTCTCTTGCTGATCCATTATTTTCTTGTATATTTCATATCATATATACTCTGGACCTAATATTGAATCAACATTTACTTTTCTAAGTACTTCACCCAATTCACTAATAATAATTTATTTTTCAAATTTTTCCTTAACTTAATTTTGAAATTTTGTACTTTCTATTCTCCCTTATTTTCTTCCTTTTTACCCTTATACATATTTTCCACATGCGGTACTACAATACTCATAATTTTCTCTTGTGTATGTACTAGAATAACAATAATTTTCTTGTGTGTTTTGTTTACCTCTCCTTTAACATTTTTCATTTCCTCCATTATACTAATATCCCCTTTACTATTCTACCCATGTATGCAGATACCTCCATCTGTCCTTCTCCCCTTTCTATTGTAAATAATATCTCTGCTTAAACAGTAATGTCTTATTTTTCTCAAGTTCTTTCATATATTTATTTTTCTATAAAATAATACTCTCTTGTATTCATATGTAAATTGTCCATTCCATTTCTATATATCTTTCTATACTTTACCTTATTTTCTTACATTACCATTGGAAAAAAAAAACTTGTTATACTTTTTAAATTCAATATAACATAACATCCACTTCCCACCCCACCATTCCAAATACTCCTCTCATCTTTAACTTTTACAATATCAGAAACTGAATGACATATAACTGAAGAATAATTTTAACATCTTTTAACTCAATTTTAGCCGTGCAAAAATGCACAAACAATGTTTTTTAATCACACTTTTTTTAATTGAGTCCCTTAATTTATTTCATGGGTAACAATCCTTTTTTCACAATTAAACCAAAATCTTTCCATCAAGTCTTCCATCTCAGATGTTGTCAAAAAATATCTCTTTCCCCAAATGAATCAAGAATGTAATGTCTTTTGCTTCAAAATCCAGAGTTAACACTAAATTATCCCACATGATATCTGTCTAATATTTCTTCTTTCTTATCCAAACAACAAACTTTTTTTTCTTTTTAATAAAGGTTACAGTACCTTTTGTTCTTCCAACTGCATCTACACATGACTTTTCAGATTGCACCCCACCTGTAACCTTATGTAACCTTATATCTATCCAACTCACAACTAAATTCCTTCCTGCCCAACTGACTGTCTATTTTGAAAACTATTTCCATCATATCTAACCATGAAATCTCAAACTCTTCTCCAGAATCACCTCTG
This sequence comes from Protopterus annectens, assembly GCF_019279795.1. Lineage (NCBI taxonomy): Eukaryota > Metazoa > Chordata > Ceratodontiformes > Protopteridae > Protopterus > Protopterus annectens. Next base: position 1,968,263,602 of record NC_056731.1, read on the forward strand.
TTCAATAAACTAACCAGATTTTCATTGGGTAAACATCCAGAAGCAATTTCATTTACAATTTCTTCAAAACCCTGATGTTTAAGTAATCTAAATGCTGACTATTTGAAGTATTCACTCATTTCTTAACAATTTTCTGTAAGACTGACAGAACCACACTGGTATCACCAACAGATCAACTCTGTTCTCTCCCCATTACTGCACAGCTTCTCCTAAGTGCCTCTGCTGTAGGAACAGAAAGAGGAAGTGCAACTTGCAAAAACTTTCCTTCTCATAATGAAAAGAGTATGCAAAGTTCCCCTGATATATAGACAAATCCACCACCATCTCCCTGTAATTATGAATACCATCTTGGATCTCCACTAAAAAAGACCATTGGCCTACTGGGACTAACCTGGACAACAAAGTGTAAATAAATAAAAATACAAAATATTGTTCAAACATAGCTATAGGTGCATAGGTTAATATGTAAAAAAAAACAGATAATGTGCCTAAAAATCATTACAAGCCTAGCCAACAAGCTATATTTAAAAGTTCCTTCCACCCTTAATAATAACAAAACACAACTAACTGTGAATAATTTGAGGCAACCCATTCAATTAATTAAGTTTACTTTGAAGATATAAGGATACCAGCTCTTTGACATGTTTACTATTTTACTTAACATTTTCTAACTGGGCAAATCTAACTGGTACAGAGTCCATTTTCAGCAGGGGCAGAGTGAGAAACACTCCAGATATATGTATTTGAAATGTGGGAGGAGACCAGAGTACCTAGAGGAAACTCATGCAAACACAGGGAGGGCATGCAGACTATACACAGAAGGTACCCTAACTGAGAATTGAACTAGAGAACCTCTTGCTGTGAGGCGACAATGCTAACCACTACACCACCATGTGAACATTTGTTTTATAGGTAGGAGATACATTATATATGAATCTGTCTTCTCTCTCTCTCTTTTTCTCTTCACAATGCTTCCCCATATTGGTTAAGACTTTTTTGCTCCCCTTGTGACTTCTTGTTAGGTAGGCTCCATCTATTGGACATTTCACCCCCAAAAAATTCCAGTCTAATTTATATTAAAGTATCACTATTCAGTGCTAGAAATCTAAATAAACAATTGCTCAATCACAACCCTTCCCGACACTTGAATATACACATATATATGTAGTTACTGGAAGCTGGTTACAGTATGCTGGACACACTCTCTCCATACTTATGCAGATCTCTTTTTCTCATCATCTTGGAGGAGCAGGTGAGTATCTCACTGTAACTACTCCACCATTTCCTTGCTCCAAATCCCTCATGACACGAGACTGGACCTCCTGCATATCTAGTTACAGTAAATAAAGATAATTACACGTTAGTATAACTATATAGTTCCTCAATATTTCCTGATGACCATGACAACTAACTCAATAAGTTGAATTATATATACCTATTGATCCCAATACAATAATTCTTTGTGTCATTAACTACCCATCCATTGACTGGAAATCTTATACGATAAATAAATATTTCCTGAAATTTCCAGTTTTACCAATGTTAGCCCTCTAGATCAAATAGTTCAAGTTCATACCAGAAATGGTAACATATTTAACCTCATTTATAGGAATGTCTGGTCTTCCTACACCCTTAATAATGTCATTCCCTCCTTGATTAAAACTGTTATACTTTACTTGAAAACTAGTGCCATCCTGTCCATTATACCTACCATATTCAGGCAATAACCTGAAAATCAACTTAATATCCCTGTTTGATGAACAGATGAAATTCAAAAGCATTCCACCTCTGTTGACCCAATCATTAAGGCTCCTAGATGCACTTCTAATGTTTGGACCCATCTATGCCAATGTATCAAGAACTGTGACCCCATTTAGCATAAGTAAAATGGGAAATTCAGAAATAAATCCATATGATGGAACTTCTGAATAAATAGACCTTATAATAAGAGGAAAAACTACTTGCTTCATATAAAAGATTCCTGACCTCCCACCATAGGAAGGCACTTAGAAAGGCCAATAAAAAACTCAAGCAGGCTATTAGGAAAACCAAAGCAGGATATGAACTTAAAGTAGCCGCCTGTTCCAGGAATAACAATATTGTCTTTTTCAAAACATTAGCAGTATTAGAAGTTACACTCAGCACTTTATCATGCTTCAGCCATGCAGTAATTCTTATTTCTAAAATTATAGCCATTTCATAGGTGACAGATTTAGTTCCACTTTCAACCTTCCAACTTACCCCCATTTTCCTCCCTAAACTTCTCTTATCGGGAGAATGTCCATGATTGTGTTTCTCCAGAAGTGTCATACACTCTGGCTACTATATCTCTGTCTTTCAGCTTCACCAGTATAAATTGTAACATAATAGACGTTATCTAGAGTAACCTCAAAAACAACAATTTTGAACTACAAACTTTGACTGTCTATCTGGACATCACTAAAACACTAAGGATGATTCCCTGTTCTAGCATTACTGACAAATTCATTAGTCTAAACCTAAATGCCTAAGTCACCATTTTGTTTCAGACTGATTCTCTAAATGAATTTGAACATAAAGATCTGGTGGTTCCTCCTCATCTAAAATGTATGTCTCCAGTAGTGTCCTACAGAACTCTATCCTGTGCCCCTCTTCTTCAAAATTTACTAATCTGATGTAAAAGCAGGTATTTTAGGTCTATGGCTGACCAGCACTAAATCTGATATTATTATTGACTCTCCAATGGACACCTATATCTCCAAAAGGTACTTGACAGAACCATCATTTGGTATGCTGTTCATGACCTTCACCATAATTTCTTTCAGAAACAATTTTATCCTACTTTTCACAAGTATGGGATCCTGCTTAAGATGAAAGTAATAATTTGTGATCTAGGTAACTTTGTAAACCATGTGCTATCCTTATATCAAGTATCAGTAACAGTTAGAAAATACTTCTATCTTGCGCAGTTAATTAACAAATGTATATCTTCCAGGTTCAAAGATGTTGTAACCTCCTTTTAGTTCTTCCTCTTTAGGCCAGTCAAGTAATACAATACACCATTTGAATTGTACTTCTGCAAACCCTTTGCCCACCATGTAAAAAAAAATCAAAAGACTGATGTCTCTTGTTAATCAAACTAAACCCACTTGATTTTCTATGCTTTATACCCACTTTTACTTGGTGAGTTCTGCCTTGCTTACCTGGCTGTGAAAAGGCTCCTCTAAACCATAAATGTTTATAATAATAATCACTCCTGAAACCTTAGTTATCATTGCAGCAAAGACAAGCCCCCCCCCCCCAAAGAATCCCTATGGAACAAGCTCCCTTTACATGCCAAACAATTTAAACATTGGCCTTTTCCAAGTTCTCCCTTGATGATTAGCTGGATACCTTCAAATTTACTCCTGTGGTTAGCAGTATGGTCCTCGTTTACTAGGATAGCAAATCCACCCATTACGCTCTTTGAGTTGCATTGATAGGTTATATATGGTTAGTCAGATCACCTTCCTAGTAGGAAACTTTGAACAGATATTGTTCTGGGCAGATTTGATAACACTATTATTTTTCATAATGATTACATGCCGAACAAGACATGAGAGCTCCAGCATCTGATGTTAGTTTTGTGAATTATTCTACAATTGTTTCACCTCATTTTGTGCTATAATATGCATCATGTAAATCTGTGCTACTGTTAGCATTTACACAGCAAGATGTAGTCCTGTTATAGCAGTGTGTTCACTGTTATGTGTACAACATAAAACAATGCTTTTGTCAGTGTATAGTTAGAATGCTGGACTGTAGCTATAACATTAATGCATATCATCAGGGCTGCTGTAGGAAACCTATATTTCATCATTCGTTCTCTATTATTATAATATGTGTTACAGTTATTGTCAGACCTGGACAAATAAAACATTTTCATATTTGTTCTACATTTATCCTTAATGAGCAAACCTGTAGTTTTACAAATGACTACTACTTTTAATGTATATGGGAGAAACAAGTATGACTGAATAGAAGCGTATTCATTGCAATGCATGTTATATAATGCAGAGCTAGCGCCAGTGTTACGTTAAAGCATGCTATCAGACTTGCAGAAAGAAAACTGTATTTACCTGTTTTCACTTAGCTTGATTGTTCAAAGCTGTGTATGTTACAAAGCACTACTTCTGCTAGTGTGTGTGTGTGTGTGTGTGTGTGTGTGTGTGTGTGTGTGTGTGTGTGTGTGTGTGTGTGTGTGTGTGTGTGTGTGTGTGTGTGTGTGTGTGTGTGTGTGTGTGTGTGTGTGTGTGTGTAAATAGCAAAATGTTCATTTACATGTTTTCCCTAAATCTGTGGTACTATAACTCTCTGGTATTATCTGTATAATATGAAAACATATTGTCTAAAATGTACTTGGTGAACATCATTTTTCCATCCAGTCTGCATTCATTTTTGCTATGACTGTTACAGTATATCTTTTGCAAATTGGTTTTATCAATATAATATTAAATGATACTATATGACCTGCATGTGGGATATTTCATCCATATCTACCATGCTAAAGTGTACTACATGTCACATAGAGCATAAAGGAAACTGTGAGACCCCCAACTTGGAATTCTTCATTTGCCCACCCACTTCTGAATTCAGAGTTCAACACAATTCTACCTACTATAGAAAAGAGTGGAAAAGTTAAGACTGCATTGCCAAAGGGGTTTAATGCTGAGTCACACTTTCTTGGTAAACAATGGCAAATAAAATGAAATAAATAGGCATCAGGGAACAGTAACACATTTGTTGAAATATGTGCTACACAAACCACTGCTATTGTCAGCGTACTGTTAAAGTGCATAGTCACAACTACATTTGCAGATCTATTTATCTCCTTTTATTTTTTATTCATCTTTATTGTGCAGGGCTGGATGTTGGCAAACAGCAATGCTATTGTTAAGGTGTATTGTGCAAAAAAAAGTGTAAGAATAGTAGTGCGACCATTACAGTAAATGTGCACTATTGTCACTGTATTTCACAGATGGAAATCACATAATAACCTTACATTAATGTGTAAGAGATAATGATCATATCAAAGTGTTATAATACAGAAACATGACAAATCAAACCAATAAAGTTAAATAAATTTACTATTTTATTTATTTTATTTTTATTTTACATTTGTTGACCGGGCTAGTCTAGCTGGATATATGTCCAATTTCAGTAGAGGCCCGGGGAGATAAGCTCCAAACATTTAAAATAAATTCACATCAAAGAAATACATGTTTAAAATGCAGATACATTTACAGTAAAAGAGAAAAAAGATAAAGATAATATCTGTTAACATATTATTAAAGCATATACTTGCAGTACATCTTCTTTCCTTGCCTGATAACAAAGAAGCACACCCACAAATAATGAGAAATACAGTGAATATATAGTGAATATATATATATATATATATATATATATATATATATATATATATATATATATATATTTCCAACTGAAGAAGTTAAAAACCAACAAAGTAAAACGAAAAAAAGGTTCCAAGTCACCAGTGAGAAGAATCTTTGAATCTTTATTATAAATCCAACAGATGAGCACTTTCGTCTCAGGATGAGACTTCTTCAGGTCAAGAAGTCTCATCCTGAGATGAAAGCGCTCATCTGTTGTTGGATTTATAATAAAGATTCAAAGATTCTTCTCACTGGTGACTTGGAACCTTTTCTTCATTTTATATATATATATATATATATATATATATATATATATATATATATATATATATTAACAGGTACATTCTGCTTTAAGCATATAGCATTATCTATTATTTTCAAATAACACAGATTCACATTCAAAAGTTATACAGAGAACAATCTTAGAAGTTAATAATTAAGAGAATTGATGAATACAAATGTAAGTGTAGTTGTTTTATTATTATTTTCAGCTGAAAATGGCATTACTAGTAGTCCAGAATAACAAAACCAAATCCTTCCTTGACAGTTGATCAGTGCTGTCACATTAAATATTTACTATGCCAGCTTTTGGGAATCTACAATTCCAGTTACATGGGATCTGTTTCCAAAGCATAAAATTCAGTTTTAGCAAAGATGATATGACACATCTAATCCAGCAGAGGGTTGTTCTAGGAATATTGCTCTGCGCCAGTATTAAACCTAGCAACCAAACACTGAATGAGTTGTCAATCATAATTTTAAGTCTCACTGTCTCGCAGATATATGATATAAGTGGTGACCATAAGGGGCAATTTTTGAGCACTAGAAAACCATGTGTATATAATTTGCATTTCTTTTCCTGCAACTCCAGCAACATCTAGCATGGTGCATTCTGCTTTTGTGTGGTAATTAATACTTTACAGAAGAACAGCTCTTTACAAAAGCAACCACATTCTGTTCATTGGTCCATAGTTTCATAGAAGTTACTAGACTAATGGATCTGGAGCCCTTACAAGCCTAGTCATATTTATCCCGAGTTACCCCAATTGTTGGTAGTTAAGTGAGTAGAGTTTGCAGAGGTAAGGATCTATGGTAGTTAATACCAACTTCCTCTGTGCAGGAGGCATATGGTCACCACCCTAGGAGTGAATTTGCAGTCACCGATCCCTCGATCTAGGATGCATTTGAAAACGGTCAGGGAGGAGCTCCGTTTCATTAACAAATTGGTTGATATAATTAGAAAAACTCATAGCTGAATTTACCCATATACTCAGGTCCTTAAATGAGTCAGTAGGGGTTAACTCTTAGTTGGGAGAGTTTCTCTATTTTTTCTCTTTTGACACCAGCCTGTATAGGAAATCTGGTGTAATAATTTTTTACATCAGAGTAGTATGCACCCCAAATACATGTATGGCAGTGTGACCAGGAGCCAAGCCTTGAGGCTGTTTAGGCTACACACTGATGACAATGAGTTTGATCAGGCTTTGAGACAGTTGTTTGATGGTTTTATAGAAAAGGGGGAATTCTAGACACGAGTTGGCCTTTTTGGTAGGTAACATTAAGGAGGCACGCAAAGCTGTTGCTAGACCCTATTTCTCTAGTAGACACCAGAAAAAAGTTAGTAGTGATCATCCATTTGTTAACAATAGGGTTGTTTTTAAGCTATACAAATGATATAGGTGTGATATATAAGATTGTATGCAAGAACTGGCCTATCCTTTTGTCTGATTGGAGAGATAGTTAGTTCTCCCCCTAGATTTTGTTTTAAGAATAACTTGTCTCTTAAATGCCAGCTATGTTATGGTACTGGGACAAAACAAAACATCTTGACTGATAATACAGGTACCCACCCTTGTAGGTCATGTACAGCCTGTGACTATATACCTGCACAGAGGATTTTTGTGCACCCTGTTAATGACTATAGATTTACACCTAGTTTGTATGCAGATTCTGCTTGTAGTAATTTAGTTTATTTAGCACACTGCAATGAAAGTACATGTTTTTATGTAGGAAAGAACAATCTGACCCTTAGAGAGTGTGTTTTAGAACATATGAGGTACATTAGAAATAAAGATGTCACTAGTGCTCTTTATAGACATGTAGCAGCCTCTGGGGGATATATGTTTAAATTTTTAGTGTTGCAAGTTATAATTTTTGATTTTAGAGGTGGTAATATTGTGAACAGGGTAGAAGTGGCTGAATTGAGGTGGTTTACCACCTTACAAGCCATAGAGCTCCCGGTCTAAATGGGACCATACCTTTAAAATCTTTATTGAAACCACATAAATTACCACACTGATCAATTAATTGTTTTATTGTTAATTGATTGATATTGTGGTACATAAATAACACCATGATGCATTTTTCTTTTATCTGAAGAAGTGCAATATCACTAGCATGAAAGCGCTTACAATTTTAATAAGCATCTTATTTTAGAGGCCGTATTTGGTTGGTATATTTTTTATTTTTTACTTGTCATTCAGTTTGTGGATATATCAATCTTTATTCACCAGGATTGATCTCTTTGTCTGCTCATTTTGGTTTTTTGGTCCATTCCTGGTGGAGCATGGCCATGGATAGTCACATTGAGCTGGGATATGTACCTCTTTTGATTTATGCCATTAAACAGACTGACCATTTTATTTGTTTGGTGAATGTGGACAGCACCCCATTGTTTACTTTGAGATTCAATGGCAATGAGTTTGCAGAGGATGCTTTGCCATCTGATACTGAGACTCTTACTTTGCATTTGACAGAGGTTGAGAACAGGCTATATAAACTGAAGTGATATCAATGGCAAAGGCTTCATTTGGAAGCCTGTTAGCACTTTAAGATTATTCCCAGAGGATTACGGATCTTGAAGATGCCAACTTATGGTATGCATCTCTCTGATTTATTGCTAAGTGGCAAGAACTTAATTTAGAGTTGAGTTTCAATTACATACGTTTGCTTATTGAGTATTCTAAGCCTGTTGAAGCTGAACTGGTTGCTGAAGTTGAAAGTTTTTTGAATGAGATTAGGTCTAAGTTTAAGACTGAAGTTTATTTATTGAAATTGGAAGATATTTGCACTAATGTATCCTTATATGAAATTAAACTTAGACAACTGAAATATAAAAATTTGGGATGAGATTATATTGATTTTGAGAATGGCCGTATTTTTGTATGGCCACGGACTTCTATGATGGCTGCTGCTAGTAAGATTGACAATGGTGTTGGTTCTGTGCTGTTGATGACATGAATATGTAACATGAGGCTGGTCCTACTACGGTGGGATCTGTGGCTGCCCCTACCAGTGGTTCACGATCTGAGAGAGGTGGGACAAGTAGTTTAATCACTGGGGATCAAGCTTCCGCCTCACCGTCTTTGTCCCTAAGGAAGAATATAGTTTTAGGACCATCAAGCAATGGTATTGAGCTTGGAGTAAGACCAAAAGAGAGATCCTCCAATTCTTTTTTGAGCTCTTCTTTTCCAGCACTACCAGGACCTGTTAGACAGAAGGAAATACCCCAACCATGGAGGTCCATTAGCAGAGACTGGAGAAAATGGAAGCTATCATTGGATCACAAAGTAATGACTATGAAAAGAAAACGAGCAACAAAAAGTATGTAGTTGTGAAATTATCTTCCTTGCCTCTGACTGACATGCAGATGGAGCTATTAAATAAGGGTCTTTCTTTTATACCATCTTATCCTTTTAAGGTATGTGATGTGATTTTGCAGCTGAGACTGTTTGCATGGAATGCAATGCTTAGGACTTTATTTCCTGAGAAGGCTGGGACAAGTAAGAATGATCTTAAGAGGTTAAGTATTTTTTGTCCTGTTTTTAGTGCTTCTGTTGATTCTTTTTTTAAAAAATGTGTGAACATGATTTACACAAGACTTTTAAAGGGACAAAAATGACTAGGTTTTATAATATGTAAGACAGAAAAAAGTCCAATTTGTCCGTGGTGAATAAAACAGTATTTAATAATTCCACAAACAGGCAAAATAAGCACTTTTGTCTTGAGCACAAGACTTCATCAGATGCCATTTTTTAAAAAAAACAACTCATATATATATATATATATATATATATATATATATATATATATATATATATATATATATCACAAACAATTAATTAAAACACTTCATAAATTGAATAATTGCATAATAAGTTAATTAAATAAAATTATTTTTTTTATATAAAAAAACACACAGATTCACTCCTAAAAAACAACATGTGAATGAGCCCTTTTCTTTAATCCTCACAAAGGTAAAATGTGTATGTGTCAATGTTTTTGGAATGGGTGTAGGAAAATGGTTTATACTTGTGAAGCTTTCAAAAATAATACAGGTTTAATAGAAATATATTCGTTAAGTTCTGGGTAAATACTGGATTTAAGCCTAAGCTGCCACCTAAGCTCTCTGTTCAGTAATATATTTCTAATGTCCCCTCCCCTGGAATTGTTTCTTACAATGTCTAGAATCCCAAACTTAAAAATACTAGGGGAAACACAGTCTAAGGTATGCTTGTATAAAGCACTTGTCTCATTTTTGGACTTGATGTTGTATAGGTGTTCATATATCCTATCTTTCAAAGCCCTCTCTGTATTTTCACTATGTAAAGGGTTCATTCACATGTTGTTTTCTAGGAGTGAATGTGTGTGTTTTTTTATATAAAAAACCTAATTTTATTTAATTAACTTATTATGCAATTATTCAATTTACAAGGTGTTTTAATTAATTGTTTGTGATATATATATATATATATATATATATATATATATATATATATATATATATAAGTTTTTTTTTTTTTTAAATGGCATCTGATGAAGTCTTGTGCTCAAGACGAAAGCACTTATTTTGCCTGTTTGTGGAATTGTGGAATTATTAAATACTGTTTTCTTCACCATGGAAAGATTGGACTTTTTTCTGTCTTGCTTACTGGTTGGAAATATACTCTTTTGATTTTTTGAATACGTTTTATAATATGACCAGCAAGGAGATGAATGCATTGAATGAACTTAAAGATAATGAACTGATACAGATATGCCCTGCCGACAAAGGTGGGGCAATTGTGATTTTAGATAGGCATGTTTATTTGGATAAAATGCAGAGTATGCTGTCTGATACTGATATGTATTTGCTTATTAACACTTAACACTTCTGCAATTGGTAGGATGACAAGGCATGTACAGGATGAGTTATATGACATGCTAATGAAAAGGTTGATTAGTCATGATTTATACATGCATTTGGTGGTTGAGAAACCTCTTGGACCTATTATTTATGGCCTCCCTAAGGTGCACAAGAATGCTTGTGATCCCCTACTATGTCCGATAGTGTCTGGCATGGGATGGCTTAACCTGTGATTAATAGTGCTCCTTCAGCTCTAGGAGGTACACAGCACTTCCTTGAAACATTATATGACTGTGCTACACAGTTTTACATATCTAGATGTTATGATGAATAACTCCAACAACAACAGCACCCAGAGCCAAAATTAAAATAAAATATTTAATTCCAATACACAATGTACACCAAACACGTAAAACCAAACGCTTTCACCTGGCCACTGACAGGCTTTTTCAAGGAATGAATACATGTAGAGACCATCCCTTTACCATTAAATAAGAATTTTCTATTTTGAATGGATTTGAATGTGGATTTTAAGTTGATTGATGATAATTAACTGGCAATCAGCTGACCTAGAAAATTGTTATTTAATGGTAAAGGGATGGTCTCTACATATATTCATTCCTTGAAAAAGCCTGGCAGTGGCCGGTTGAAAGCGCTTGGTTTTACGTGTTTGGTGTACATTGTGTATTGGAATTAAATATTTTATTTTAATTTTGGCTCCAGGTCCTGTTGCTGTTAGAGTTATTCATTTTATCAGTTCGGCTTGACTGGTTTGCTTTTTATATCTAGATGTTACTCTTGATGTATGCACACTTTGTACTGTGATCCCGAATATAGAGGGTGTAGAGTTTGTTAGATCCTTTCTCACAAACATAGTCATTATTCGAATTGTATGTTTTTTTTTATTTGTTATTTGCTAGATTTGATATTGGAGAATAATGTGCTTGTGTTTGGTGAACATATTTATCTATAGAAGATAGGCATAGATATGGGCACAGCATGTGCTAATAGCTTCACCAATCTGGTTATTGCACAGAGAGAGGAGGATTTTGTTTTAGTGTCTCATAGATTTTCGATATATCTGAGATATTTTAAATGTTTTGTGGACAACACACTTTTGTTAAGGGAAGGACCTGGTGAATTGTTGGATCAGTTTACAGATTATCTTGAGAGTACTACCACCTTTCTTAAATTTGGTAAAAATGTGGCTTTTGATGCCATTGATTTTTTTAGATGTACATTTGAGAAAAAGTGAGAGTGGGTCTTTTGACACCAGCCTGTATAGCAAAGATTGCTGGCATAATAATTATTTACATCAGACTAGTATGCACCCCAAATATGTGTATCACAGTGTGACCAGGAGGCAAGCTTTGAGGCTGTCTAGGCTATACACGGATGACAATGTGTTTAATCAGGCTTTGAGCCAGTTGTTTGATGGTTTTATAGAAAAGGGGGAATTCTAGATGTGAGTTGGCCTCTTTGATCGGTGACATTAAAGAGGTACACAAAGTTGTTGCTAGACCCTATTTCTCTAGCAGACATCAAAATAAAGTTAGTAGTGATCATCCATTTGTAAACAATAGGGTTGTCTTAACCTATACAAATGATATAGGTGTGATATGTGAGATTGTACATAAGAATTGGCCTATCCTTTTGTCCGATATCAAGACTGGGGTATAGTTGGTTCTACCCCTAGATTTTGTTTTAAGAATAGCTTGTCTCTTAAACATCAGTTATGTTATGGTCCTAGAAGGATGAAACAAAACATCTTGACTGATAATACAGGTACCCACCCTTGTAGATCATGTACAGCCTGTGACTATATATCTCCAGAGGTTTTTTGTGCACCCTGTGAATAGCTATAGATTTACATCTAGGTTATATGCAGATTGTGCTACTATTCACCTATTCTGCTGCTGAGCATCTCGGTATTTTCCCTGCGAGTGTGTAGCATAGGGTCCCCTTAGTGGACCTTCCCTGCTCCTTCCTCCAGGCCACTGAAAAACAATATCCTTGTGTGTGAAACTGATCCCCTGATGTCCGTCTTCAGTGTTTTCTGCACCCATACCACTTGCTCTGCAATCATATAATTTGTACCCACAAAGAGGTCCTAACCCTTAGTGAACCTTCCCTGCTGCTTCCTCCAGGCCACTGAAAAACAATATCCTTGTGAGTGAAACTGATCCCCTGACATCCATCCTCTGTGTTTTCTGCAACCGTACCACTTGCTCTGCAACCATATAATTTGTACCCACAAAGAGGTCTTAACCTTTAGTGGACCTTCCCTGCTGCTTCCTCCAGGCCACTGAAAAACAATATCCTTGTGTGTGAAACTGATCCCCTGATGTCCATCCTCTGTGTTTTCTGCAACCGTACCACTTGCTCTGCAACCATATAATTTTTACCCACAAAAAGGTCCTAACCCTTAGTGGACCTTCCCTGCTGCTTCCTCCAGGCCACTGAAAAACAATATCCTTGTGTGTGAAACTGATCCCCTGACATCCATCCTCGGTGTTTTCTGCAACCGTACCACTTGCTCTGCAACCATATAATTTGTATCCACAAAGAGGTCCTAAGTATGTGTCTGTAGAAACAATTTGAAAGACTTGTGTATGAACCTTTGCATCAACAAAGAGTTTTACCATTGTACAACCTGGGGTAGTGTTTCACCATGAAACAGTCACTGTAATTATTGATTCTCAAGAAATGTGCTAGTCGCTTATGCTGATGTTAGCAAGTGGAAAAGAATAAAACCCAAAGACGCCGGCAACCCTAACCTGTTTATATACCTCTTTCTTTCTTTCTTGTTCACTGTCCTTTTTGTGTCCTCTCTCTACCTTTTCTTCCCATTCTCATCACCTGCACTCTCCCTCTGCAAGCAGTCATACTGCGGATATATGTCCTTTGCTCTGCTCTAGCATTATGCTAATAGAACTCCTATACCTTCAATCTGAGCCAATCTGGGCAAACTTTTCTACTACTTCATTCCTGTCTGGCACAACATCGTTTTCTCACTGCTTACTTCTCTCTGGCTTTATCTTTCTGATTGTTTTATGCTTTCTTTGATTGTGTGCTAAACTCAGACCTGGGTGCTAGCCCCACTACGTTCCACCCTCGCTATGCTCGGGCTACACTTCACTCCCCTACCCTACCTCCATTCTCACCCACCCCAATTATAATTACCTTTATACCATCCTCTCCCACCCCTTCCTTTCCCAAACATCCAATAATTAAATAACTTCCTGTCTAAACCCCTGTTTCATCACTTCCTGTATTCTGCTACTTTCACAGCCACTCCTCCTCTACTTTCACAACCACTCCTCTTCTCCCCTCCCCTCCCACAAACATGAAACAACTTATAATAACAACTTCATTCCTCCTTATACTCTCCACCCTAACAACTTACCACACCTACTTCTCTCATCCATTACTTCTCTCTCCCACCTCTTCCACTACAAATAGCAACACTTCTTCCTTTTATAATATCTTCTCTACCCTTTTCAATCTCCCCACCTCTTGCTATCATAAACTAAATAGACTGCAAACACATCCCTTACTTACAAACTCACACTAAAGCTGCACAAACTGCATCTGCCCTTGCTTATATCTTCTCACTTCACCAACAACTTACTTGTCTTTGGGGACATCCACCCCAATCCTGGTCCCGCTGCCTTCCCACATAACCTTTCACCTCCCTTAACCACTCCCCACCAGGCAAAAATCTCTCCCTCCCCATTAACTCCCACAAACTCTACCTCCACTAATCACGTATCCATATATTCCCTAAACATCCAAAGCCTATCCAACAAAACTACTGACTTCCATGCATGGGTTGCCCACACTAACCCTCACATTATATCATTATCAGAAACATGGTTGAAGCCACATATCTCAAATAATGAAATACTCCCACCAGGCTATAACATCTATCACTCAGATAGGCTATCTAAAGAAGGAGGTGGTGCTGCCATCCTATACAAAAACACTCTCAACCTCTCCTCACTACCCACACCCTTACTTAACTTTCATCCTGCTGAACTCATAGCACTAAACTGTTACATTGGCCCCCATAAGAAATTAGTTATTGCTTCTATCTATATCCCTATTGGGAACAACTTAGCAATCCTTGAAACTATCCTATCTTGGTTTTCCTCTCAACATTCCATACAAAACCCTCATCTTGGGTGATGTCAACTTTGACTGGTCCAAACTGAAAATAGACTCTCCCCAACTTAGTATTAACCTCCATGGTTTTAAACAACTTATATCATCTCCAACTCATTACCACAAAAACCCACAGTCTAGCTCAATAATTGACTGGATACTCAGTAATTCCCCTCAACTATACCTCAACCCTACAACACACCCTGACCAACTTAGCGACCACCTACCCATCTCTGTCCTTCGTGTCCCCTCCCAACTTCCCAAATCCCACATCTATAGAGTCTGCCACAAACTCTCTAACTTCGATCTTGTCCAATTTAACTCTATTTTATCTTCCATAGACTGGTCCATTCTCAAACATATCCCTCTAAGTGATGCCATACATAGATTTAATAATATTTTCCTAGACACCCTTAACTCACTGGCCCCCTCTAGAAAGATCAGACTAAAATCCAAGTATGCTCCCTGGCACTCAAAAGAAACAAAGTCCCTGATGCTAGAAAGAGACAAAGCTTGGAAAGCATGGACAAAATCTAAGGACTTACCCCTACTCCATAGCTATAGACACCTGAGAAATCTTGTCAAAAAGCACACCAACAATGACAAAAGGTCTTACTATAACACTGCCCAACTTAATAACAAAACCAACCCTCAAAAGTTCTGGGCCTCCATTAATAATATTCTTTCCCCTGGCTCCCCTGCAACCCCCCTACCCAAACTCATTATCTCTTGAAACAGCTGTTTTACTCAATAACCATTTCATTGATACTATTAAATCACACATGGCTCCCACCAGCAATTCTAATTCTCTGCCAAACCCTCCCAAACCATACAAAAACCCACCTTTTTCTTTGCACCCTGTTTCCACTTCCTACATCAGATCACTTCTCCTGAAACTCAAATGCTGCTCTCCCTCCACTGATAACCTACCTCCTTCTTTCCTTAAACTTGCTGCTGATTCTATTGCCCTCCCAGTATCCATACTTATAAACAGATCTATACATGAGGCTACTGTCCCTATATCATGGAAATCTTTTTTACACCATTCCTTTGCATAAAGGTGGGAACTCAACTGACCCCTCTAACTACAGACCTATATCCATCTTATCCCCCCTATAAGATTCTTGAAAAATGCATCCACTCTCAACTACTCAACTACCTTCTTGAACACAACATCCTAGCTCCCACCCAGCATGGCTTCCGTCCTAAACACAGCACAACTATTGCCCTCCTATCTTTCACTCATACAATTGCTGAAGCCCTTGATAATAAACTGGCATCTTGTCTCTTCCTTGACTTATCTAAAGCTTTTGATACAGTTTCCCACTCTCTCCTACTATCCAAACTTGCTAACCTCAATATGACTTCCTCCTACCTTGCCTGGTTTTCTAGCTACTTATCCTGCAGGCAACAATCAGTAAAATGGCTCTCCTCTTCCTCTCCTTTCTTATCTGTCCCAACTGGGGTCGCACAAGGCTCCATCCTAGGGCCCTTTCTCTTTAATATTTTCACCAATAATCTTCATAGAGCTTGCAATGCATCTTCACTCATCCAGTATGCAGATGATTCTATGCTCATTACTACCTCAAATAACATCACTATACTCCAAGATCTCACACAACAGGTCTTCCTAGCTACTGAACACTGGTTATCTAGCAAGCTCCTAATCCTTAGCCCAAAAAAGACCAAACTCCTACTATTCCTCCCTCAGTCATTATCCCACCATAAATCTTCCTTTCCATTATATCCTCAAATAACACTACTATTCAACAAGAATCCCACACTAAACTCCTAGGGGGTCATCATTGATGATGAACTCAAATTTAACTTACACATTCTACAATGTATAAAAAAAGACAAAGCAAAAGCTTGGTTTACTATATCGCTATAAGAAATTCTTAACAACTAATACCACACTCACTCAAGCCCTTCTCCTCTCCTCCCTTCTCTATGCTGCTCCTGTGCTCACCCATATTCAAACTACTATCTTAAACAAACTCCAGCAGACTTATCATAAGATACCTTGATTTATTACTAACTCTCCCTTTAATAATCATCACTGCCTATCTCTAAACTCTCTCAAATGGCTTGAATTCCCACATCTATTGTTACTAGCCCAACTGCAAATGTTACACACTATAGTCCATAAACCTCTAGCATGTCCTGCTCTGTCTTCCTTCATTACTAAGTACTCTCCACCCCGTACCCTTAGGACATCAAATCAGCAACTACTACAAATATACTATCCCAAAAAAGCAGTAGGTGAACTTCTTTACAAGTACTCTATGGCCCAAGCTTGGAACAAACTTCCTAGAGATATTTGTAGCATGGTACACCCATCTCACTTCAAGGAGAAACTTAAACTTCATTTACTTAACTCCAAAACATGCCCCTGTCAAACCCCAACTTAACTCCTACTCCATTTCTTTCCTTCCATACTAGCTCTCCTCAGTTTAGTATTATGCCTACTTTCACAGTGTTTGTCTAAACATATCTGTTGAATATTTCTCTGTTGTACATATTGTATATATTTCAGGTATTTTACAGTACTAGAATTAGTGTGTCTCATATCTACATATGTTAGTTATTACAGATGGTAGGTCTAAATATATTCTGCCCGAATTGCTTTTTTTAATTTTTTTTTTTTTGTATGTACATATTGTACATACTTTGGTACTCTATAGTATTAGAATTAGCTTTACCTTGACTTTAAGTATATTTTTCTCTGTAATATATCCATATGTCAGCTATTACTTATGGAATTGTAAAACTGTCCTTGCATTTATTTTTAAACTGTTTATTCTTAAATTGTATTTTTATTCTTGGAGCTTTTCTTCTCGGGTCTCCACTGAAAATGGGCCACAAACCCAGCTGGACTAACCCGGTTAACAAATGCCAATAAACTAATTTATTTATTTATTTATTTATTTATTTAGCACACTCCAATCAATGTACATGTTTTTATGTAGGAAAGACCAATCCGACCCTTAGAGAGCATGTTTTAGAACATATGAGGTACATTAGGAATAAAGATGTCACTAGTGCTCTTTATAGACATGTAGCAGCCTCTGGGGGACATGTTTAGTTTTTTGGTGTTGCAAGTTATAACTGTTGATTTTAGAGGTTGGTGATATTGTGAACAGGGTCAAAGTGGCTGAACTGAGGTGGATTACCACCTTACAGTCTAAATGGGACTATGCCTTTAAAGCCTTTATTGAAAGCACATAAATCACCACAATAGTCAGTTAATTGTTTTATTGTTAATTGATTGATTTTATGGTATATAAATTACATCATGATACATTTTGTTTTTATCTGAAGAAATGCAATATCACTAGCACAAAAGCACTTACAATTTTAATAAATGTCTTATTTTGGAGTCTGTGTTTGGTTGGCATATTTTTTATTTTTTACTAGTTTTTCTGTAATTCCTGAGTGGAGGATTGCGTCAAATGCCATGTTGTTTGTCTTTTTCGGCTTTTCCTGGTTAGGGGTTGCCACAGCAAAACTCCAATCCGCTAATGATTGGCAGTAGATTTTTATGGTGCCGAGTTGCCAGCCCAACCTTCAGCAAAGGCATGCCCATTCACGCATGTCTTTCAGAGGCCACTCGGTCGTGGGGAGGACATGCAGACTCCACACAGAAGGCACTCCCCGCACACTAGCTGAGAATCGAATGGGAGAACCTCTGGCTGTGAGGCAACAACGCAACCACTGTACCACCGTGGCTTACCATGGCAAGGTCTAATTAGATGGTAAGCACGGTCTTTCCCTCATCCAGAGCCTTGGCAATTTTCTCAAAAAGTCAGCCATGTTTAACAGGCATGATCTACCTTTAATGAAAACAAACTGGATTGGGTCTAGAGTTTGAACAGTATGTATGTCCTTGTTAAAAGGTCCAAAATGGTTCTTTCCATGGCCTTGCAGTTGAGGATAGTCAAGCTTATGGACCTATAATTCCCAGGGTCAGTTGATGGTCCCCCTTTGTGCAGAGGGATTACTGTTGCTGTTCTCATTCCACTGGAACATAGCCAGTTCACAGGCTGTGGTTAAACAGATATCCAAGTGTGTCTGATAGATCACATTTTAAGTTGTTTAAAAGGCAACCTGGAATGTTGTCTGGTTTCATTGATGCAGTCACAAGATGACCTGTTCTCTAGAGATAATAGGCTGAGGAATGGTGGCAGGTATACTTTAGGGGATGACTGGAGGGAACAGGGGGTGAAGTTTGTTCCAAATCTGTCAGCTAGCAGGTTGGCTATTACCTCTAGTTGAGTATTGGTTGTGCCATCCACAATCAATTCAGCGCATAGCTGGGTATTCTGTTTTAGATTTCTGACATAGTTAAAGAATGCCTAGTGATTATCCTAAGCTAGTGAGGCTATTTCTGCTTTGTAATTAGCTTTGGAGATCTTAAAAAGATCTCTAATTTGTTTGTTTAAACTAGACAGAGATTTCTTTCTCTGCTGAGTCAGTTCCCTCTTGTTTTTGGACATTAGTTTCTTTCTCTTGTTGTACAGCCTGGTTATACTAGGGGCCCACCAGGGTGGCTTGTTTTTCAGCAAGACCTAGTTTTAACCCAGTCAAGTACAGCCGATTCTATACAACTGTTTAAGTTATACAGGGTATTGGTTTATGCCTCTGCATAGATGTCCATGTTATCTGCATTAAATAGGGCTTTGAAACTTGTTAAACCATCACTTAGTAGGAAGTCATTTCTCTTTGAAAATGTCTTAGGTAGTTTTACATTTGATGGGGTATCTTGTCTTAATTACATAAAACAAGACTGATTTATGGTTCAGTCTTAACAGAGAGCACGATACATTGGGGGGGGGGGTGCAACGTTCTCCCATGTTCCCATGTTAGTGATTTTTATGTCCAGGACATCTGAGACTCTTGTGGCTGTGCTGACTAGCTGTTCTAGAGCATTTGCATTGACAAAGTTCAAGAACTTCTGAGCCAGAATGTTTGTGGCAATGTATGTTTTCCAGTCAATGGTAGGATAATTAAAATCACCCATGGGTAAGGTGTTGAGCTGTATGGTAAGTGACTCCAGTAAGTTCAGGTATGAGGTATGCCTTTTCTGTTTCATGGTGGGGGACTTATAGATAGCTATGATGTGGTAGGGGGCTTTGACTATAGTTAATTGGACATGGTGTAGCCCAAGAGAGTCGTACTGTCTGACCAGTCTCGAGGTGTACATATCCTTGATGAAGATGGAAACACCTCCTCATTTAGTTCTTTCATGCTCAGTTTGTGGTCTGAATGTATGGAAGGCATTGTAGCCCTGCATGACAGTGGTGCTTTCTGTGCCTTTAAACCATGTCTGATAGACAAAATGAGTATTTTCCAAGGAGTATAGTTTCTAGTTTATACTCCCAGCATTAAGCAACAGTACCTTGAGTTTATATAGAGGATATTGTTATGTTGGGAGGTTGGTTATTTTGGCACTGCCTAATAAAAGGCACAGTAGGATGGCTAATGCTTTTGCCAATATCCAAAAGCCCAGAGGAGACATGTGCAGACCATCTCTGGCAAAGCAGTGTGGCCAGTCGACCATGCCTACCCAGGCTGACAGATATTGGATCTCCTTGGTCTGACACCACAAGGTAAGCCAATTGTTAAAGTCAATCATCTCAAGTCATTCACCCCCCCCCCCACATGGACTATGACAGAGTCATACCAGTATTTGTGGTTGAGTGGCTTGAGTGACTTGACAGATCCTGGCACCTGATAGACAGCTAACCGTAACCTGCTCCTTATCCAGCTTGGTGAGGGGGACATCTGTGTGTCTCACAATGAAGTCATCTATGACCAATAAATTTGTTTTTTTGTGTTATGCCTTATGGGCATATTTGTTGAGACACAGGTGTGTGTATGTTATTATGTGTTGTGGTTGATTATTTACATTCTTATGTGTAAGTGTTTTCCATTTGTAGGCTTCTGATCCTTTGGTAAGTTACTAGTGAGTACCTCTACAAATGTGGGTTTATGTGTCACGTCCTTATTTAGTGTGGGGAGTGTGTGTGTGTGCTGATAACCTGTTTGGCATTCAATTTGTCCTTCTGTGAGAGTCTTTCCTCTAATTTCATAATGTAATTACATCTCTCAAATAAAGTATTTGTTTCAGGAGTAAGTGGTTGTCAAAATACATAAGACAATTGCTACATTGCCTCAGGATGTCCATGTCTTTCAGGCTGGTCAGAGAGATGATGAGAAACTGCCTGTACAGAATAGCATGTGCCTGCTGTATGTTTTATTGGGAAAGGGAATGAGTTAAATTGACAGGACTGTGGTGGTAATGCTGAGACTGCAAGAGGGCCTATACTTTGTGTAGGCTTAGATTGCTCACTAAGTCGACACTGCTCAGTGCACAACTGAGTTGCTCCTAGAGCAGCTGAAAAGATTGTAAGGGTTTCACTGACAGCTGTTTAGGGAAAAACTGAGCTTCTAGGCTTTTTCATCTATACAGGGTACTGCTAACCACCGCTGTGTGAAGACCAGCCCCTTGCAAATGGCAGGCTTAAATATGAGCAAAGAGAAACAACTTTTAAGCTAGCTGTCAATCAGGAAAGCACACAATAAGCCTTCCACCAGCAATCCCCAACTCAGATAGGTTAGATCAGTACACTTCTGCCACACGGGTGCAGAAAAATACTTTCTTAATGTAGAATACCTGGTTTGGAGCCCATTTATAACAAGATCACACAAACTGCCTACAACAGCCCTACAACTAACAGATACAATGTAATACAATGCAATTAACTACTTAAAGCAGAAGCAGACAACACACTTTTTTTGTGTAACTGCTAAAGTACAGTCACAGTATATAACAGAAGTGCAAAAAATACTTAGAGCCCTTATGTGTGTTTCCCAGCTCATATAGACCAGGTAAATATCTACTGCCATTACATGAATAATCCCAGTCCTCCTACTGTAAAAGCACAGTAAAGGAGTGTCTGGAGTGAAATGCTACAACAAAAACAAACTTAAAAGATACAAAATACTTCAACAAACAAACTTAAAGATACAGATACAGTGGTGTACTTTAAACAACTTATAAAAGTGTGATTATTCAATAAAAGTACTTTGCTTTGTATAAATGAGTCAAGATCCACTTGACTGTACAGAATTTATAAAGGCACTAAGAACAAGATAAGCTGATTAATAAGCCCTCCAGCCAATAAAAATGCATGCAAAAATGTCAGTTGTTTCCCTAACCTAAACAGACCAGGCTACCTCCCTGTGCACTTGATGGAAAAGCCACTGACATCTTGATGTAAAAATAATTGCTTGAGAGAGTATACAGTATACTACTTTATCCAACAGCTAGCTAGATAATGAATTCAGAGCAAGTAAAATCAGTAGAACAAACAATGAAAGACAAAATACACTTTTTCAATATAAGCACAAGGAAAGGCAAATAATTCAAGATATCAACAGCAGTGTAGAATGGGAGGAGCTTATTAAGCTTAATTTACAGTAGAGGTGGACAGCTTAAAATCACCAGGTTTAAAAAGCAGATCAATGAAGGTAAGGTCGGGTGGGGAAAAAACTAGCAGGGAATCACCAGCAGTGCTTTAATTTATGCAGACCTGAAATCTTTTCAGAAAAAAAGACAGAGACATAAATTCTTTGTGTATGTAAGTATCACTCAAAAACAACTAACCAATGAAAAAATATGTGAAATGTGTAGCCTAGATAATTTAGATGTCTATCTCTTACATAAAACAAAAACACTAGGCTGAGTAGATTTCTTAAAATAGAAAACAAAATGGAGCAGGTAAAACAGCAAGCAGTTCTGTCACTCTAAGACAAAAATGCAGGTTTACTTCCCTCACCCATCAGGAAATCACCAG
This sequence comes from Protopterus annectens, assembly GCF_019279795.1. Classification (NCBI taxonomy): domain Eukaryota; kingdom Metazoa; phylum Chordata; order Ceratodontiformes; family Protopteridae; genus Protopterus; species Protopterus annectens. Next base: position 1,968,286,164 of record NC_056731.1, read on the forward strand.
CAGTGCTTTAGTTTATGAAGGCTTGAAATCTTTTCAAAAAAAGACAAAAAGCCAGAAATTCACTTTGTATTTAAGTATCACTCAAGAAACAATTAACAAATGAAAGAAAACATGCAAAATATGCAGCCTAGATAATTTAAGTGTCTATCTCTCACATAGAGCAAAAAGAAGAGGCCAAGCAGATTTCTTAAAACAGAAAGCAGCTCTATCAGTCACAGTAAAAACATATAGGTTTTCTTTCCTCACCCAGTGGGGAATCACCAGCAGTGTTTTTGTTTAAGCAGGCTTGAAATCTTTTCAGCAAAAGACAAAGGCCAAGAAATTCACCGTGTATTTAAGTACCACTCAAGAAACAATTAGCCAATGAAAAAATGTGAAATGTGCATCCTAGATAATTTAACTATTTATCTCTCACACTGAACAAAAACATCAGGCCAAGCAGATTTCTTAAAACAGAAAACAAATAAAGCAGGTAAGACAGAAAGCAGCTTTATTAGTCACAGACAAAAAATATAGGCTTAATTTCCTCAACCAGCAGGGAATCACCAGCAGTACTTTAATTTATGCAGGCTTGAAATCTTTTCAGAAAGCTTGTAGTGATACTTCATTAATAAATATTCTAGCAAGCGGAATGCATTATTCAACATGTGACATGGCATACTGATTAGATGAACTTCAAAAAGATACTGCAACCCTGTTATAGCTATCTCTCTCTTTTGCACTCTGTTGTGTGATCACTAAAATGTGATTCCTATGGTGTGTGCTGAGTCTGTGGTATTTCAGGGATTTGTCCTGAATGATTTCATGATTAGTATCTATAAGTTGCAGGGATACTTCTGACTGTCAATCACATAAACAGCTGTGATGGATCCAAATAAGAAATGAACTTTCATATTTGCAATACTCAGTTGTTCTCACAGACCCTACAGCTGTCCACCTCTAGCTAGGCAGAATCAGTGCTGACTAGCACATTTTGCGCTTTTTCAGGAGATATAAAGTGTATTACCAGAGTTACTGAACACTTTCTCAAAACAATCTTCAAATGTCTACTTTCACATGCAGTACATGCACATGGAAAATTAGCGTCAGGGTTACAACTCTGCTGACAGTTACATTCAATAATAAAATATGGAATGCTGCTCATTCAGTCTTAGAAATGTGAAAAATAATAACTCTTTGGATGATTTCTATAAATGCATACTCATCACTTCATTTTTCATATAACAGTATAAGCAAATAGCTATAAAATGTATCACTATACACCTATAACTGTATACAGCTAGAGCTAAATATTATAGTAATTTAATATGCATGCTTTTATGTATGTCCTTTTAGGCTGCTTCATTGGAAAAACATTTTATTCAATCACCTTTCAATTTTCCCTTCTATAAGCTGTTACATTTGGAAAATATGATACTTTAAACTGCGTGACGATGATGGAGCAGGACTGGGATTTGAACCTACATAACCAATAATGTGCTTTTTAACAGCACACAGTAAACAGCATGCATATGCATAAGTTCATAAATCTGTCTTTCTTCAGTCTTTTTCTCTTGATACATTTCCACAGAAACGTACAATTGGTGTCACTTTTTAGTGCAAGCCCACTTCTGCATTATATTAATAATACAACTAAGTGGCAATACATTATAAAGTCTTATTATGAAACCTAATATGAACAAAATAATATAAAACAGCTTAGTCCCCAGGTTTGCATAACAAAACAATAAAGTCTAGAATTTACTTGGGCTGAGTTCAGATGCTATTTTATGAATATAATGTATGATTGAAAGCATCCTGAGAATTGACTAGAAAGTATACACAACATTGTTTTACAGATGAGGGTATGTACTACCTACTTACATTCTAGGATGTAATCAAAAGACATGTAATTTTGAGCAATCATAGCTTTTGTGACTATGTTTTTAATGCAACAAATGTTGTTGTTTATTATCTCAGGCAGGTTGCAAACATCTTTATTTCGCAGATTGTTCAAATTGCTCTCAACAATGGAAAAACACAGAGAAAATGTCTTCTATTGTAGAATAATCACAAACATACAAACATTTCTTATTTTGTCCCAAGTGAGAGAGAGAGAAACATAATTGTCTTATTTCTGGTATAATTTGCCTGAAGAAATGAGTCTTTTGACAATTCTGCTAGTAAGCAGCTATATGTGCTGTCTCCACAGACGCTTGGGGCCTATAAATACAGTGAAGCAGTTACTCATTTCACAGCATTTTACCTGTCCTTGCTTAATCTGTCTTGTAACATGTGTACCCCAGTCACCGTATTCCAAACTGAGGTAACATTTGCTTTAATAATTTTCTTGCAGACTATAATACTATCTCATTCAGAACATGAAAAGCCTCAATTCAGAAAGAAAATATGTATACTATTACTATGGCATGACATTTATCTACATGTATAAAGTCAAATTTAAAATTCTAAATGGGCAACCACAGAGCAGGCAAATATGATAATTGTTTTTGATTTCTTACCAGTATTGTTAGCCCTGATAAATCAATTCGTTACTATAAATACATTGAACGATGGCATTAAGGCTCCACTCCTTTCTATCTTACTCCACATATGACATACCGCAATGTACATTAACAAAGAAGGGCAGCAATTTCTTTGTCATGACTTGTCTTCCAATCAAGGAATTCCAGAGATGATCTGGAAATAAAAGACTACCCATGTTCCTTCATGAAGCTGTCTCATTTTCCTTCAAAGTATGTATCCCGGATCAGTGAAAGTTGTCCTAATTAAATAAAATTGCTTTAAGTTATGGACAGAAAATCATATCCTATCTGAAAACTGATGTCTTGCAACAGCATTTGCTACAATATCTACTAGAAAGATTCCCTTGATTACAGTAATGTTGCCCCTGCACTGTGTTTCACACAAACATAGTGAAACTATCTGGCAAGCTAATTGCATGTAACTGTTTAGAAATGTAACTTCTATTCTTCATACGTATGCCCATAGAATCCAAATCATTTTTGTATTTGTCTACAGTTGGCCAAAGTCATGGGTCATGCCATAGCTGTAACTACTCTCAGCTTTTATACTGGTAGCCTTTCTTTTAGCAATCTGGTATGCCCTTGTTAAGACCACTAACCTGGCTACTTGTTCAGAATGATTACCTTATAAGTTGTGTTTTCCAAGATTTCATTTTCAGTATGCACCATATATCCTGAAATTTGTATTTACCTTTGTCATTTTTTATAACAGAATATAGGCACAAATAACGTAAAATAAGTGATTTCTAATGTAATGTTTTAATAAATCATTTCTAGTTTTTTTTTAAGTATGTAAAAACAATACACATCTATGAGCCTCTCCTTCATCTGTAGTAGGAAATAATGAAGCAGAGTTAAAGCGCAACATTCCAAAGTCATGTTACTGACAGTCAAAAGTAAGAGCTTATAAAATTGTTATGATATTTCTCTTATATGTTAAAACAATAAACTTGTTTTAAAAAAAAAGTAAGAGTTTATGTTTGTGCAGTCTAGAGCTACACAAACATTGAGTTCTACCCCAGAAAGAGCAGTTGTCACAAAAAAACAAGGTGCATTGGTGCAGTGGTAGTGTTATCACTTCACAGCAAGAGGTTCTCTAGTTTGATTCTCGGCTGGGGCACCTGCTGTGCAGAGTCTACATGTCCTCCCTGCATTCGTATGGATTTGCTCGGGTTTCCTCCCACATTACAAAAACATGCGTCTGGGGTGTTTCTCTCCAGGACTCTGCTGAAAATTGGCTTTGCTCCAAGTTGGACTTTCCCAATAAAACAATGCTATTAAAGTCATTAATGTCCCCAGCACTAAAGAAAAAGAAAGTTCAACCAATATGGTGGCTGAAATGATTGCTCTCAAATAGGGCAAACCCAGCACTTACCAGGTCTAGCAATATTTTTATCTATGTTTGAATCAAAATGCCTTGCATTTACCCATTCATTTCATGTAAAAAAACAGCAATTTATCATAGACAATCCCAGTTATTGCTATACATTGCATTTATTTTTCTACATACTTTTCCTGTCAAATGTACTTTATCCTTATGCAAGGTTAGGTAATAGTGCTGATGACAAGGTCTCCTTTCACTTTTGGAAAGTGGCCTGTGCTTCTGAAGTGTAAAAACAGATTGACCTGGGGTGTTGAAATGAGCCAAGTGTTGAAGTGGTTTTACTAAGTAAGCATATCCCATTATTCTTAAGATCATAGGATCATAGGAGGTTACTAGGCTGTTGGACCCAAGGCCTCTACAAGCCTAGCCATGTTATACCCTTGTTCCTTTATGGACCAGGATATATAGTCTATGTTTGCATGCAAATCTAAGATCAGCACTGGCTGCCCCTGTTTAAGAGGGACATAGGTGAACCCACCCCCCCATGCAAATTTACGGTTTCCCATCTAATTGTCCAGGTTATGCTTAAATAGGATCATCATTAGTGGTAATAGCCAAAAATTCTCGCAAAAGTACTGATTATAGAGATTGAGGTAGGACTCGGGCCTTTTGCAATGCCTCAGTTTTGGAGGTAGGTAATACATTGTAGAAGATATACTGTATCCAAATAATGTACTCAGGGCAGATAGACCTACACCTTTTCGTAGGCCAACATGTATCCTTCTGGGATAGAGTAATTAATAAATAAATTGTGTCCCTCTTACATGCTTTCATAAAGGGAAAAGCTAAAAGAAGATCATCAAAGTACTCTTCTAAAACATGATACCTGCAAAGAAAATATCCTCAAGATCTTGCTTCAAGGTCTGAGAAAATAAATAAAGAGACTTAAAATAGCCAGTATGTAACTCGCTCAAGGTATACTGTTGTCCTTGAAAAATGAAATCAAACAAATATCTGCTATTGTTTGAATACAAATAGAAAATAAGTCAGAATATGGTAAAGTAACATGCTTTTGTAATACAATAAAGCATGAAAGTAGGATTTGGGGCATTTCCTTATTAAAAGATTCTTTGAAATTGCTCAGCTCATAGCACACAGCATGTACATTGTTAACTTTACTCTTTTCCATCAGTTTCTACCTGATCTATAGGCAACAGAGGGTTAGCAGTAATATTTTAAGTTTCAAGGCTCTCTCAATACATGAAGTTGGAAGAAGGTGGGGGGCCACAAAAATTGATTAGCACTTGGACTTGCACTTGAAACAACCCCAGCACCAATCTTAGCAGGTAGTCATTTAGGACATTGAACTTTCTCACTAATTGAGTGCTTACACTAGAGAAGCACAGTGATTTATTACCGTTACCTAACCTTGCATAAGGGTAAAGTACATTCTACAGGAAGAAGTATGTAGAAAATAAATGCAGTGTATAGCAGTAATTGGTGTATTAATATGAGTCAAAGTACAACATTCTGCTATATGGATTATAATCAAAGTAACAATACTCAGAATACATTCTAGAACATAATCTGAGATTCTTTTAGCATAATGTGTAAACCTTAGCAAAGAAGGTTTCTCTAGTGCACTAAGCCCTTCTGATTGAGAGACTGCTCCACCACTGATGGTTTTCCCATCATGGATGCCACAGCACAGAGGGTGGTCTTATGGGCTAATAGGCATACTAATTCAGCATTCCACGGAGTAGTTAATGCTAGTTAGCCAGGAGGTGCCCCATGGAAAAACTCCATGGCACTTGATTCAGCCTAGTAAAAAAATTTACTCTAGGAGGAAATGTGACCACTGTAAAAACATGGTAGGCACCTATTCACTCTTATGGGAGGACTTGCGGTATAGGTATGCTCCCCAAAGACGTGGTTGTGGGAGTGTCACTGTGAATATATGTGTGAGCATGTGTGTGTTTGTTTGTAAGGGCATGAATGAGACTGCCTGAATGTTTGTGTGTGTGTGTGTGTGTGTGTGTGTGTGTGTGTGTGTGTGTGTGTGTGTGTGTGTGTGTGTGTGTGTGTGTGTGTATTGGAAAGCACATGCGGGTGAATAGTTCAGTGTTTCTGTGAATGTCAGAAGTTTGGGGAGACTTGTTTGTGGATCAATAGATGTCTTTTTTGTAAATGTGTATATGTTTATTGTGTGTGTGTGTGTGTGTGTGTGTGTGTGTGTGTGTGTGTGTGTGTGTGTGTGTGTGTGTGTGTGTCTGGTCTGACAACACTAGTGTTCAATTCAGAGAAATGAGCTAATAATGAGTTACTTCTCATTGCGGTCATACCTGTTCCTGAACTACATGTTTTTGTCTCCTAGACCAACCATCTTTGGGCAATTAACATGACTGAGAGAATTTTTAGAAAATTTCAAGGATAGTCCATTTGCTAAGTTAGGTGAACTACAAAATGATGATGTTAATAACAAAGACAAGTGGTAAAGATTCTTAATATTATAAATATTCTAATGTCCTTTATTAAGTGTCATATTGGATAATATGCTATGCTATATGTATCTAGTATTCATGTCCTTATTGACTTACAAGTGTTGCATGTTTTAAACCCTCTGTCTGTATTTGGATGGTTATTGCAATGACAGATGTTACTTTCCACTCTCATTTTAAAATACTCTATTTTACTTCTCTGTTACTATGAAATATAACACAAAATGTAGCCAGGCATAGCATGAGACATCACTGCTTGCACAACACATTACTTATAATTCATGGAGCGCCATTACTGCACTCAATCATTTAAGTAACATTCTGGTTCAGTGCTACTACAGAGTTAGGCTGGAACTTAACAAAGCTTAGAATATTAAGCACACATTACGCTGTTAACATTGCATCTCGCAATATAGTAGAGCTGAGTCAGTGTGTTATTTAATTCATATTTGACCATAAATAACAGCAACAGAACATGGATCAGGTTAATTACAACCCTGTTTTTGTCTGGTGTCTATATTACACTCACTAAGAACATCTGGGAACCAGCTGCTTCCTCTACACAGGGAGTATGTAAAGACCTAAAGCAGTTTTCAACTGCATTACCAGCTTTCAAAGCTGGCACAACACTTCCCATTTATTTTCTTTGTCTAGTAGTACATGGAGCAGATAAGTCTCCACGCACTCCAAAACATTTTGACTTAATCACCAATTACAAATTGAAATTATGTGTTCTTGACATGGATGCCAAGATTCACCTCTTGTGCTTTGCTCTCAAGGTGATTTTCTTGGCACCTATCTCACCCACATATAATATACAAATTATTAGCAGCCCAATCATAATCCTCCATAGCTGCTGTTATATTCTTCCTTCATGACATTCCTAAGTCTACTGCATCATTATTACAAACTTAACCCTGAAAATGCAAAGCATCTTGTACCATTATAATTAAATGTTAAATTACTAAAACTCTGTAAGCGAACATAAGGCACTGACATTCTTTTTTTTCTGCTATGGTATGCTCATTTAACTAACTCCCTCCAGTACAGCTCTTTTGAGTGTGTACCTTTAATTCCCAGTGGGTGTGGCCTTTAAAAAATTAAGTTATCACCTTACAGTTCTAACAAATATTCATTGACAGAGGTCAAATATCAATGCAGTTCTGACTGCCATCATGCATGCCTCTAGATAAAATATTATGATACCTTGTATATAGTATGGTTTTGGAATTATTAATGCAAATACGAACAAGCAATATTTGACACATAGAGGCACAGTAGGAGGTAACTGCAAAAACACCTGGAGGCGCACTACGCTGTAATGAGTTAATGCAAAAGCACATTCTTATGACTTCAATTTGTGATAGTTTAAACAAACATTGCAGTATTTTGATAATAAAGAATCAGAATGTTTATACCGCATGGTAACTGTTTCTGATACTGCAGAAGTTAGAAACAGAGAGAGAGAATGCAGACTATGTATACATACACAAATATGTGTGCGTGTGTGTGTGTGTGTGTGTGTGTGTGTGTGTATGTATGTATGTATGTATATATATTATAAGGGTAGTCTTTCTGCCTGTATCACATTTCACGTTATACTACAGTGGAGAAAGGGAAAAAAAATGAGTCACTGTGACCACACTAATCCATTTCACAGAAAACTTCATTAGAGCAAATGTGAGAAAAAACACATACAGTAAATCATTGTTTCTTTATACTACAATTTTCAGTCATGCATGATTCAGGCGAATGTTATTTCACTAAAATGAGTTTCAGTAAAATCTGTTCAGTCAATTGTGATTCAGTAAAGTATGATTTTTGTCAAAAGAACTGTATTTCTATACTGTAAGGATAATATTGTTTTCTGGTTCTAACTGCATAGATTGCAAAGAAGTTAAACAAAATAAATATGTTTTGGCAAAGTACCAGTCAAAGGATAGACTTGTTGGAGTTTGGTGCTTTACCAATGTACTGTCGAGGCACACCAAACAGGCATTGTCCAAAGGTCAGGATAGAACCTTGCACTTTGTGCATAGCAGGTGAATACCTTAACCATTGTGCTAACTGTTTTTCTCAAAATAGTTGCACACCCTGTACTAGAACCCAGAACCATTCGTACTCCAGCATTATACTTACACCTTCTGCTATGGGATGTTGCACTATCTTCAAGAATTCTTGCTGCTGGATATAAAAAAGCTTTCATTCCAGTCTCATTGTTTTGTCATATTCATCATCAATATATAATCAATATTAATAAGTTCAGCTTGAGCAAGACTACTGAGTGAAGCTGCTTTAACATAAAAATGAGACAACAGAAATATTCTGTCCTGCAATCATTGTCAGAGTAACTGTATGCTGATGTTAGCATGCCATGGTGGTCTTTGACTTTTCAGTGAGATGGCTTTTGTAATTCAGAATTCTTAAATATGTCTTTTCTCTCCCTTACAAATATCTTATTCTTCTTGCATCTATCTACATCACATTTGCAAAGTATGAGGATCATGTATTGCAACCATAGCAATTATAAATGAATAACTCACACAATGTGCACATTTTTCTATAATTTGACAGGTCCCTGGAGTTTTGGGAGACAAATGCTATGTTATTGCCATTTGCTACTCCTTAGGTTCAACTGGAAAAGCTACCAATTTTATTCATCATATTCATCTGTGAGTTAATGATACCACAATCTATGGCAACTAATCTATGTACCACCTTATCAGAGACATCTGCTTTGCCTTTTCCTCCATTTTAACTGTTGTTCCAGCAGGAACTATTTTCTCCTCCAGCCACTGCTCTTCTTTCATTAACTTGGCACAGCTCATCCTCCTCAATTTTCTGCTGCTCTTCCCAAAACTTTGTTGATGCTCCTGTTCCATTTGTTGCTATTTTACCAATAACTTGTCCCTGCTCCTGCTCGGTTTTACTGCTGAGCTGTTTATAACCTGCTACAATTCCTAATTCTTCTGCTGCTGTTTATCCAGTAACCTGCTACATGTCATGGCCCATCTGCTGCTGATCTGTCATTTATCCGTCAAAGTTCCTACCAGTCATTGGCTACTTGCATTATAACTTGGCTGAGTATTGCATCTACTAGTGCTCCATAAGTACCCCCTTGCAGCACCCTCTCCAACTTCTCCTGCATATGCAGTACCTGCTCCTTCAGCTGTTAATCCTAATAGGATCCATATATTACTGGTCTGGTTTCATCTGCCACTGTTATTCTGCCTGCTCCCACATTTAGTCCTGCATTTCATCTCAGCACTTCTTTAGCTAAAAATTAACAAAGATTTAGGGATCTCTCAGTATGAAGACAGCCCTTCTGATTCTTTCTCAGTTATCAAATGGTTCGCCTGTAGCACATTTGACCACTTTAACAAAGTGACAAGGAAATGCATCACAAAGTCATATGTCATAAATAAAAATAAAAAAGCATGTTATAAATATGGTAGCAAGTATGAAAAAATGACCCAAGAAACACAAACTGGTAAATGCAAAAAAACCAAAAAGGCGAGAAGACTCCCACAACGAAACTCCTTTATTCACAAGTAAATGCCAAATGCGCCAGCTTCCTCAGACCAAACTCAAACAAATTCAAACAATCACCAGTTGTTATATATTTACACAGTTAAGTACTTGATAGATGTACTAATTAATTAACAAGCATGAAACTTATTCAATTAAGACTTTTTTTTAAAACCACATTATGTAAACACTAACAGAAACTACTAAGCCGAATTTTTAACATTGGGTACTTATTATGTAAGCAGAATACAAGGTGCAATTCAACTTATATCATATTATACTGCATCCGAAATATCCAAACTTAAAAATAAAAAATACTATAAAAAATAATAATTATGTATATAAAATCATTAATATAACCTAATGACAATAATAAATAATGTCAATTTTCCTATATAACCCTTAAAAACCTTCCTACTGTTAACCATTTACATATCTTTTACTAATAGACACGTTTTCAAATTAAAAAACTTTATCTATTAAAAATTCATCTATTAAGGGCTTTCTTTTTAAGAAGGCAATTAATAGATATTTGTTCATTGAGTCCAGGAAAAATATAAGCTAAAGTCTGTATTTGCCACTCCAATTCAACTTCCTCGAGCCTCAGAAACCATGGCCCTCCCCTAATGCTTTGCTCGATTTTCTGCAAGACCATGAACCTAAATTTATGCTCTGGGAACAACATAATGTGTCTTGCAAGAGCATTGGTATTTATTGACCTAGCTATACTATATTGGTGTTCGTAGACCCTCTGTTTGAGCTTACGCTCGGTCTTACCAATATAGAATGCATCACAATAAGTACAGGAAGCACAATAAACAACACCTTGTGAGTCGCATGTATAATGGCCCAAGATTTTATAATCCCTATCTCTAATGATAATATTATCAGAGGTATGGATAAATTTGCATTGAGAGCATCTTCCACACTTAAAGGTACCATGTTGCCCCCGGGATACTCACTTAACTCTCTCTAACAAGTTTTTAAGGTTAGAACCCCTTCTAAAGGTAATGGACAAATCATGCCCTAGTTTTTTGTTCACCTCAAAATCTTGTTGTATGATATTCCAGTTTTTATACATGATTTCCATAATCCTACTTGCATCTGTAGAATATGTGGTCAAAAAACTTGCAAATTCTAAGTTTTTCCTGGTCTTTGAAAGAACAATACCTCCGGGGACCTCCATTGCAACCACTTGTACATGTTTATCTTGTATAAGAGGTTGGAAATGTCCTGAATGCCTTTTCCTACTTACTTCTTGTACAACTTGATCTATTAGATCTACAGGGTATGCTCTCCTCAAAAACATGTGTTTGAGGAGAGTACATTCATCCTGAAAATCATCAAATCTGGACACCATCCTAGCTGCTCTCACAACCTGGCTCTTAACCACAGCCTTTTTCTGACAAAAAGGGTGGCAGCTAGTAAAGTGCAAGAACATGTTAGAATATGTTGGTTTGCGGTATATTGTAGATTTAAATTGACCTTTAACAATATCCTTACTCAAACAAATGTCCAGAAAATTGATCATGTTTTCATCCACCTGATAGGTGAATTCCAGAAAAAAGGTGAATTCAGATAATTCTAAAATAAATAGATCTATGGCTTGTCTCGGACCCTTCCACAAAAAGAACATGTCATCCTGGTATCTAGTGTACCAGGCGACATGTTCTTTATAAGTATGACAATTGAACAGGAATGAGGTTTCCCAGTGGGCAAGGACGCAGTTAGCAAAACTGCTCCCACAAGGCGAACCCATGGCAATGCCGCTCTTCTGAAGGAATAATTTGTTGGAAAATAAGATAAAATTATCCTCCAAAATGATTTCCAATAAAATCTCAATCAGATTAATGTCCTGATGCTTCATGCCTTTCCTAAGTAGAAACTCCCTCACCCATTCTAGCCCTATATTATGCAGAATGGAAGTATAGAGGTCTTTGATATCTACAGTCAAGAACAAGTAATGATCTTTAAACTCCATCTTGTTGATGTAAGTCAAAAACTCCCAAGAATCACGGCATATTTGTGATTCAGTTGAAATAAAGGGTTTCAGCTTATAATCCACAAATTTAGCACAACCATAAGTTATGGAGCCTCTTCCATCTACTATAGGTCTAAAAGGTGGATTTGATACATTCTTATGTATTTTTGGTGACCCAAATAAAGCTGGCACAACAGGAGCTGGCATGGTGAGAAAATGGTATGTATCCACATCTAAAGTTCCCTCTAAGAAGAGGTCACTCAGAATACCCTTAATTTTGTTATAAGCTCCATTCAGCTCATTTATACTTACACTTACATAAGCTTCATTATCTAAATGTGCCAACATTTTATTCTCATAGTCCCCTTGATCCATAAAAACTAACCCACCCCCCTTATCAGGTTTCATAATCTTACTTTACTGGTGCTTAGCAAGTTAAGAAGGCCCTTCTCATTCTTATCTATATTACCTTTTCTATTCTTATAATGATCGACCCCACGAGTTAGGCAATGTCGAATGTCCATTTCACAACATTTTTCAAACAATACCAGCACCGGTTGTAGGGGTGGGTTAAATAAACTAGAGACTCTAAGGTTGTGCATAAGACCTGTATTCTGACCTAGCTCACAAGTTAAATTCAACTTATGAACAAAGATTTTTAAATCAACCACTGTTTTTACAATGTCAGCTCTCAAATCCGGTACAAAAGTCAAGCCCTTAGACAGGAAATTTGCCATCTCCTCATTGACTTCCAAGGAACTAAAGTTATAAATATGGAAGTCACCTTCAGTATTAGTTGACAATTTGGGACCAGGCTTGATCAGAACTTTGAGGTTACCATTTACTATCTCCTCCTCCTGTTCTGTCGTCTCCTCTGGGGCATTTGTTTCCTGTTCTGATTGTTTTGTAAAGTTTGTTGCTGGCCAGCATTGGTGTTCTGAAAATCCTGAAAGGAATTTTCATCCCTTTGATTGTTATTATTATACTGCATCCCCATTCCACCCATACCTATTTCTGATTGTTGACGTCCCATGGCATGCTGTTGGTTTTGGATACGTTCGCTACTACGAACCATATTTGTGTGTGGTTGTTGGTCCTGCACCTCACCAGCCAAATCGATGGCCGCTGCTCCATTAATAATATTAATGTCCATCAGGGGCTCCTGCCCCATATTATAATTTTGAATAAAAGGGGGTGGGGGGTAAGCTGTACCCTTACTGTACGCATAAAGATCTCTATTGATTTTCTTCTTTTTAAGTTCAATTAATTTATTAATGCTGGCATCAATGCTTGTGAATATTCTAGAATATTCAAACCTATACCGGTCAAAGTCAGGAGCATTAAGAATCGATTGCTCAAACACTTCCAACTCTGTTTTTAAGGCCAAAATATTTGCTTGGTAATTCTTCGTAAGTATTTCCAAAAATTCAATGCCTTGGCGATTAAAAAGGGCGATCAACTCTGAATGGAACTCTGATTTGTTAATTAAACCATTCGGATATCGCCACTTTCGTAGCCCCTTAGGAACTATACCTTTATTAGTACACTCTTGTAAGTAGGAAACCTCTAGCTGAAGTTTCCTACATTGAAACAGTTTAGTGTCAAAACTATTTAAATAGTTAACAATTCCAGACCCACTTCGATTCAGTGGATCCTTGTTATTAGATGTAGTCAGGTTAACATTAAAGAAGTTGTTGTTATTCAAAAAAGTACCCATTGAAGGAATGGTATTGCAACCAACGTCCATTCTAGACTCCAAACGTAGAGGCTGTGCATTTAAAGACGTAACATTTCTACCAACTATGATTTCAGGTTGAGAAAGTGCATTAACAGTACTTACAGCAGGGCTAATCGCAGTCCGGTTACTGTTGTTGCTCAAAGCCTTCGCTCCATTATGCTCGACACTCACTGCTTGCCCCAGTGTTGGTTGACCTGCTGGTATCGACAAATTAAGCAAACCGGCATTTGTTTGTTAACCAGACCTCAAACTTTTACCAAAGTTGGCAGCCTCAACCCGTTGAGACAAATAATCTACTCGGCCAAGTAGTTGGTTAACCAGAACGGTTAAATCACCCAAAGAGTTCACCTCCAATGCACCTCCCAAAGAACTTCTTGTTGTTACAGGAACTTCGTCCTCCTGGGAAAACATGGATTGGGATTGAGGTTCCGTCACTGAGCCACTCGCCATAGATACTCCACTTCCAAAAAATGAACCAAGAAATACAAACTGGTAAATGCAAAAAAACGAAAAAGGCGAGAAGACTCCCACAACGAAACTCCTTTATTCACAAGTAAATGGTAAGATGAGCATACACTGCCTAACAACTGATACAGTATATATTGCATTATTTCTTCTAAAGTAGGCAATGTCACATAACTAATAAAAATTCTGGTATTTCTCATCTACTTTAAAATGAATGCAATTACTTAAATCATGATTTGTACCCCCCCCCCCCAAAAACGTAATGGTTGCTATCATATGAAACCCGAGACCTGTGAAGATTTATTTAGATTTTGCAATACTTCTGTTGATATCATTTTTTTTCTTTATTACTTCTATCAGGGGATGGGTTAATGTGTACGTCATCTTGCAATGAGAAAGGTTTTATTTGCAAGGTGAATTTGCTCATAGTTCTGCAACAATGCAAAATGTATTACACCAGCAAATGGGTTGGTCTAGTATCAATCTACTTATAAATTAAACTTTACAAAATGACAACATCTAAGGTAATTAGTAAACACCCTGTTTGTTTAAGAGAGATTTCTAAATCTTATTGCTACACATAGCTAAAAGCAACAGAAAAGAAATGGTTCAAAACACACTGTGCATAAAGAGAATAGTACAATTATCTCTTTGAGCTGAAGCATTAGGTAGTTAAATCAGTTGGTATAGTCATTTGAGAAGGGCATATATTAACCGGTGCCAGTTTAGAAAAAAAATATTAGGTATTTGCAAGTGATATCAGATGATTTTTGAAAGGATGAAGTAGAACAAATATTTGAGAATGCCTGAACGTAATGAAAAGAGAAAGGTTATGCTAGCTTTTACAAAAACACCCACACAGAATGCAAGTTTCCCAGCAACAAATGTCTATTCTGAAAGGAAAGTCAGCTTTCCAGACAATGAGATATTGCTTGGTAGACAAAAATACTTTCCAGAAATAATTGACATTTCAGCATTAGCAAATTAAAAGACGTTCACAAGCATCTGTGAATTACTGCTCTGAACTAACAATGAGCTCACTGGTGATGAAGGTACTGGACTTAATCATTTGTGTTATTAAACCAGTGCTTCAAGAACTATGGGTTAGTCGGTCTTATATAACTGGTTTCTTACTCGGCCACAGTTTTGGTTATTGCCGTGAACTAAAACCTCGCAAGAAGAACTGCATCTATAATATTGAGACATACATTTTTTACCTTTTAATACCTTAGTTCAGAGCTATGTGGTGGTGCTGTGGTAGCGTTGTCACCTCACAGTAAGATGTTGTCCTGTTCGATTCTCAGCTAGAGTGTCTTCTGTGTGGAGACATGCATGAATGGGCGTACCTTCGTTGAAGGTTGTGTGTCAGGGCTGGCAACTCGGCATGTAAAAATCTACTACCAATCATTAGCGGAGCGGAGTTCCGCTGTGGCGACCCCTAACCGGGAAAAGCCGAAAGACACAACATTCAGAGCTATTTATAGGCATTTTACAGATATTTATAAATGGCAGTTAATTTCCTAAAAACATTTTCTTTCATGTTTCCACTACATGTGATCATTACAATTTGGCAATCTGCAAACTCACAGAGGATTGCAAGTTGTTCACAGATAGAAAGTGTAACACTGGACAAATGGTACATAAAACAGGGTATTAAATCATTATTTCATTTTCATTTGTGGTGGTATTACTAATGACAAATCACATTGTTATACATGATTAGTTCAAATGTGAAAAATTAAAATAACTGTGTGTAGTTATCACTAAAGCAAGTATTTATAAATGTGCAAAGTGCACACTGCTATGAATACAAGAACTCCAAGCAGACAAAGAAAATAAAAAGAAAATTACTCCATTTTGTTTTATTGCCTTTAGCCCTTTCTGCAGACTACAGCCATAGCATATACTTTATTCTGAAGTAAGCATACCACAAACACATATGCTCTACACGTATAAAACGAGCAAGTGTGCTCTGGGCTGAAAACAAACTGCATTGAGTTGCATCTAGCCAGTACAAGCTGTGAAAATTGTATGGTTGTGAGCAAACAGTCTGGTTTACCAGTTCTTAAATACTACTATCTAGGTATCTCCATCACTTCAGCATTAATATTCCCCCCAAACAATCTTACTGGAAAAGCATCTCTGTAGTTCCCTCAAACAGTCTTTGTATAATCAAATCCATAATCCCTTCTACTCCTGACAGAGTCTTTTTGACACATAAGTACAGGGCAATATGGAGTAACAGCAAACATGTTCTCCTTCCACTGCAAGCCTTTCAGTACTTGGTATCCTAAGGCAGTGTAAAAACTGTTGCATGCTCACTGATATACTGTTACTTAACTCTGTAGACACCATCTGTGTGAGGTGTAGGAAGTTAACCTAGCTGAAGGTATCCCTTTCACAGTTAACTTATTTGCAGTGAGCATCACACTGTCACAACCCCACCCTGCAAATACATCATTATACTAACAATACAAAACTGTGGTATACATGCAAACTCCACACAGAAGGCGCTCCCATTTGATTCTCGGCTGGAGTGCCTTCCGTGTGGAGTCTGCATGTCCTCCCCGCGGTCGAGTGGCATTCAAAAGACATGCATGAATGGGCATGCCTTCATTGAAGGTTGGGCGTCGGGCTGGCACCTCGGCACAATAAAAATTGACTGCCAATCATTAGCGGACTGGTGTTCCACTGTGGTGACCCCTAAACGGGAAAAGCCAAAAGAAAAACAACTGATGCTGTCAACAAATCTCTGACCAAGCCTAGGCATCAGTGTAAACCCTTATTATGTATACCGGACATACCGCTGCATCAACCCCAATACCAACATGCTACCAACAGAAAAACAACTTCCAAGTCTTCAGCTACTGGAAACCACCTAGTTATTGGTAAGTCAGTTGTTAGTTGCTAGAGTGGTGCAGTGGTTAACACTGTCATCTCACAGTAAACAGCTATCTGGTTCAATTCTTGGTCAGGGTGCCTTCTGGTGGAGCCTTAATGTCCTCCCTGTGCTTGTGTGGGTTTCTTCTGAGTACTGTGGTTTCCTCCCCCATTTCAAAGACATGCATTAGGAGTGCTTGTCCCTGGGCCTCCACTGAAAGTAGGGTCTGTCTAGTTGGACTTTTCAGTGCCACTGTCATTTCTGGGGGATCCAGTATGTATCACCCTGGGATGAAATTATCAACTGTCCTACTTGTTTTGCACAAGAAATGCAAAGGTGTTTGCTGCCCTTGTTGTGTCAATATTATGCAGAGTTCACATAATGAACATTCCCAACCTCCATTCCCAAAACAAATGATATTAATGTGGCTCCACTCAATACCAGGAGTCTTAACAATAAACCACCTGACATCAAGATACTTTTGTATTATAAATGCATCCATGTATGCATTGTCATTGAGACATGGTTAAATTAGAGAACACCCCTTCTGTGTCTAAATTGTGTGCCTACCACACCCTCAGACTTGCCAGTAATGGTGGTGGTAGGGTATCTGTGTACATCAGAGAAAAATGTCCCTTCAGAACAGACACCCAGAGACTCCCCTGTGATCTACAGCTCTCTTTAGAAAAGCCAAGGAGCTCCTCATCACCTACCTCATAAATCATGACATCAAAAACCTCATTAAGTTATACCCACTGCAATTCAGCTTTGTAAAGAGATGGTTCAGACCGCTGAATTAATATTGTCCACTTTTTTGAGGTCACTCAGGTAGTGGACAGTGGTTACATCATTCATACTGCCGACTTTGATCCAGCCAAGTAATTTGATACCATACAACATGATGGAATCATGTATATGTTAATGACCTTAAACATTAATCCCTATGTGGTAAGATGAATAGCTAACTATTTTTAAGAAACTGATTAGGGATGATTCACATGGGGGGGGTATGTCATGTGATGTTGCATTTAGTATTTAACATGGCTGACTACACAACAGATTTTTTAACCTTGAAGAAGCTCGGTAATAACCGAGCGAAAGCGCTTGGTTTATTGTTTGCTGCTGTTTGGTGTGATTCAGATTACTTACCAATAAATGTGCTGTTCTTAACTTACTGCTTTTAACCACATTTTTTGGAGATTTGGGTACTGTGGCCGTGGAATTTGGTGATTCTTGGTCTTGTGTTCACATTTTTTGACATGAATAGCTAAGTAGTAGAGAATGCACATTGTCTGAGTGGGTGATACATTCTCGGACAGCAAGAATGTGGCCAGCAGTATTCCCCAGGAAGCTGTGCTGGGTCCTCTTCTGTCTGGCATCTATTTTACATACTTCCAAAAACTGATCTCTGGTTAACAAGGTTTGCTAGTGACTGCAAGTTGGGTGTGATTGTTAAATACCATTGGATGCACAAACCCTCCAAAGCGAGCTGACTAAAGCCAATTCCTGATGCAGATAAAAAGGATTGAACTAAATGCCAAGAACTTTTGCATCCTCACCTTTGGGAAGCAGGAACATTGTATCCTACTGCCTTTAAAATACTCCTTTACCATATGACTCAGGCATCGTGACACATAAGATAATAGATTCCTCCCCTTAGACCATCATTTCATGACCATAGTTATGAAATTCTTCTGCATTTTGCAACATCACCAAGGATCTGTTCTTTCAAAACTAAGGAATTTATTGTCTCACTGTATTTTGTCCTAGTCAGACCCGTTATTGAATATAACACACCATTTGGCATGTATCTGGCTTGACTTATTAAAAAATCAAAACAACACAGAGGTTCCTAACAAATAGGATCTCTGGTATCAAAAACATAGCTACCAGATGAGACTGGCGTCCTTATCCTTGTATTCAGTGTCATACAGGCTCCTGGGGGGAGACCTCTGGTAGCTTATTGTGCTCTTAGGCATCCAGTTATTCTTGATCTCCTTTTCCTTGATAAGTTACATTGTGCTAACAACACCACAGCCAGGTATCATACCCTTCATCAAAAAATAAATAAAACTAAACAAAGATATTGTATCAACATTCAGTGCCTCCTTTTGCTCTGGAATAAACTCCCCCACCCTGACGGTCAATGTGATTCCAGGTCATCCTGAAATGATAGCGTCGACAGTGGACAACTGCACTTAAACTTATACCAGTGCTCTGAAGCATCACCGCCTTGCAAAGGTGGAAGATTCTGAGGGTTGGTATCCCTGGTCCGACATGCCTTGTATATCCTGTGATATAGGACATATAGATACATACATAAACAGATATAGATATAGCTGTAGGTAGATACTGATGTGGATGGTCCAACAGATTTTAGCTGACAAAGGACTTGTCAATCATCAATTCCTAAAGTCCAGGCTCATTGGCCATAAAAAAAGTAGGGGAACAGGACATGCCCACCTTGCAAGACCCATATTAAAGTCACTGCATATGATTATATTTGACTTGAAGAATGACAATGCATTAATAGAATTTGGACAGCATGTAGGGTGCATTTAAATGTATGTCACATGATTTCTGCATGTGAAAATTCTCACAGAATTGTAGTCAGAAAATCAGAAAGGTGAGATAAGTAAGAACATGTACAATTCTGAATCCATTTCTGTTAGTATCAAGAAGAAACCTTAGTATCAAAGTAACAGGTATGTTTAAGTGAGAAAAGAAGTAAAAGAATATGCACCTTGCTCTAAAAATAGCCTTTGCAGAGTGATGGCAAGGCAGTGAAGGAAAAGAAAGTAAGAGGGTAGTGTCCACTGATGCTAAGATAAAAGGTAAACAACCTGAAAGAAAAGAGATCGCTCAAGAAATGGCATAAGCTACAGGGAAAGTAAAGTGGTGATTTTTGTTTGCCTTGGATTACCCTTTCTAGTGGAGCCATAGCAGAAACTGATGTGCCAGTGTTTTTATACAGGAAGCTATAGCTTCCTCCATATGATAAGCTAAATATAAACAAAGTAACTCTGAGTTAATAGACTTGCGAGAACTTGAAAAAATAAATGGAAAAATGATACTTTAAGCAGTACAAGAGACTATAACCAAGGTTTTAGGGAAAGATAGTAAACAAGACATCTCCATTACTTACTGTATCTATTCAGAGTTAAAATATGGCCTTTTTATATAATGCAGGTAAAGACAGGGAAGGCATCCCATGTGAATTATGTGTGCAAAAATCTTATAGGACACTAGTAATGAAGCTAACTCACAGTCACATGTTAGGAAGCCACCTGGGGATGGACAAAGCTAAGCCAAGAAAACTATCCAGAATTTACTGGGCTGGCATAATAGAAGACAGAAAATTTGTGTAAAACTTATCCAGAATGCCAGAAAACTACAGTCCATCCTGGATTTAGGAGTCCACTTATCTCAATGCCTATTATAGATGTGACACCAACATATTTCCATGGGCATTGTGACACCACTAGAACAATCTAGTAATGGATATCAGTACATACTTGTAACAACAGATTTCACTGAAACATTTCCATAAGTAGTTCCATTGCTCAAAGCTGATGTAATGGGTACCATTAGCTGGTTGTGTTTTTTGCTGAATGGTTATCCCTAAAGAGGTACTTAATGACCAAGGTGCTTGCTTTATTTTAAGCGTTTTACATCAGTAATGTCTCTACTTTAAAGTTAGATAGTTGAAAGACAACATTTGTTCACACTTGTGATGAACTATGTTAGCAAACAGATCAGAGGGGACAGTGCAGCAAAGCTGCTGTATGCAAATAATATGATCCAACAAGCAGGCTCTGAATTGGAACATCAGCTAATGTAATGGAATGGAATGCAAAACTGAAGATGCATAATAACATAGTTGTAATGGCAGTAAATGGAAGAAAATCAGAATATGCTGAAGATGGAAGCAAAGAGGGAAAATAGAGGAACAGTTTAACAGCTTCAAATATCTGGGAGGGGTGGTTGAGGAGAAGGGAACTCTGAATGATGAGGTAAAAACTAGAATCAGTGGGACTGCAGCCAACTGGCGCAGAGTGTCAGGGTAGTGTGTGACAGAAGAAAGGCAAAGAAGGTAAAAATTAAGGTGCACAAAACAGTGATGTGACCAGTTCTACTGTATGGTACAGAAACCTGGGCAGTGAAGACAGAGCAGGTGAGGTAACCAGAGTTAATGGAGATGAAGTACACGGGATGGGTGGTAAGATGTACACTGTGAGACAGACAAAGAAATGAGAATATCAGAGCAGAACTCCAAGTAGTTCCAATTGCAGAGAAGGTTAGCAAGGACAAGTTAGAGTAGTTTAGGCACATGTGCAGGAAAGTAGAAGACAATCTGATGAAGAAGATTTGAGGCAGTCAAGAAGAAGGCAAGAGGAAATTAGGGCATCCAGCAAAGAGATGGGTGGATAGATTACAAGACAAGGCCAGCAACGGCCAGGTGTAACTGTCAAAGAAGATAAGAGACTGGCACTGAATCGAGATAGATGGCGACAGTTGACACAGCACCCTAAACTATATAGAAAATGGGAAAAAGAAGGCCGATGATGATGATGATGAGTTGAAGTTATCAGTCTAAAATTCTCAGACTGATGATTTAGTGAAGATATTCAATAAAACACTGAAATCAATGCTAAAGGAAAGGTACTAATGCAGGTGTTAAAAACCTGGAGAAGCTGCTACCATACTTCTTGTTTGTAATCTGAGATTTGACATCGGCTTCTCCTAGGTTTATCCCATAGGGTTACCACCTATCCACTTTTTTCAGGACTATCCAGAAATAAAACCAATTGTACAGTAGTCTAAAATCATTGTACAAATTCTGGTATTCTGTTTCAAAAAGAAACAGACTATAGGAACTTGTTATTTGACAAATTAGCTATACTTTTCTTTAAAAAAAAGCATTGCTGATGCAGTTGTGTGGAAAACCAGGAAAAGAGGACATTCCTCCCCCCGACATGCCTATGATGTCACTAAATGGGTGGAAAGAGGGTGGGAAGAGATGGGTGGGGTTAGGGGAGGTGTGAGGGGTGTGGCTTTGGCCTGGTTTCGGCCACAATGAAAGGTGGCAACGCTATCATCCCATTTGGACTTCATTATAAAAGTCATCCTAAAGAATTGCTTGACATTCCTAAGGAAATTTGGAAAAAAGAGAAGACACCATTTAAAAGTGTGATGGACCAGCTTGTTATTTTGCAGGACAGACTGTAGCTGGTTATGCCGATAACAAAGAAGCACATGTACAAAGCCCAGAAGATGCAATCAGTTTATAACAAAAATGCCTAACATAGAGAATTTAGCCTAGGAGATCAGGTATTAACATTAGTGCCTTTTGTAAAGAACAGCTTGTTGATTAAGTGGTAAGGGCTATTTGAGGTGATTGAAAGAATAAATGAAGAGAACTACAAGATTAGACAGCCAGGAAATAGAAAAGTAGTGCAAATCTATCACATTAATGTACTGACGATGGAATGAAGTAGATGGCTCAGTGGTGAGCTGGCACTGTGAAGTTCATATAGGAGAGACAGGAGAATCTTGGGTCTATATCAATTTGTCAGAGGTTCATTTCCATGAACCTTTCTTCATCGACCAGAAGCCACTAAACATTCACTTCATTGAATGTTCACATTGAAAAAACATTTAAACAGGGAAAGGAGGCAGTTGGCAAACAGTACAACCACAACAAACACTGCTGTATGTCAAACCCACTACCTCCCCCACACCCCCCCAACTATATATATATATATATATATATATATATATATATATATATATATATATATATATAGGTCAACTGCTTCCTTTCCTTATATAAAACTTTCACAGATGTGAATGCTCGCTGAAGTGAACATTCAGTAGTTTCAGGTCGATTAAGAACGGTTCATGGAAATGAACCTTCGACAAATGAATATAGACCCAAGAATCTTAACTTGAAGTACAGTTAGAGGTATCATTGTCAAGAGTACAAAAGCAGGAAGAAAGATAAGTTCTCTTAAAAAAATAAAGGAGTATTTTCAGAAAAGCCTGGGGAAACTAAACTGACAGAGCATAACACAACGACAAAACAACGGAGTGATGATTATACTGAGATGTCACAGAGTACCAGAGTCAGAAAACAGCTAGTGACAGAGAAATTCAAAATAAGGCAAAGAGGAATGACAAAGAATTCACAAAGTGAATATTCCAGCCCCGTAATGTCACTTTCTAAACCTGCTAGAAATATTTAAATCCTAAAATGACTTAAGGAAACTAAATATTGTATCAAAGATTAGTTGCTATCCTATGCCCAGAGCCAGTGATTGATAGAAAACCTACAAAAGGTTGGATAATTAACATCTATAGTATCTATAGACTCAGCAAAGGGTAACTGACAGATACCTCTCTTCCGCCCATCCCCTGCTAAAGAAAACTAGCCTTTGCAACCCCGACATTCTTTTCCAATTTACAGTGTTATTATTTGTTTTTATAGAATCTCAGCCATCTTTCAGAATCTGACAGATCAAATACTGAAGTTTATTTGATGATATACTGCTACATACCTGGCTCTCAAGATCATCCTTTCAGAGAACTGGCATTATCACCTACTAAAAGTGGAAGCTAGATATTTTGGATATATATAATTGGAAAATAAGTGGTAAGAACATGATGAGAAAAGATATAGGCCACAAAGAATTGTCCTAATCTCTTCAGTAAATGACAAATAAAAGCTTACCTTG
This sequence comes from Protopterus annectens, assembly GCF_019279795.1. Taxonomy (NCBI): domain Eukaryota; kingdom Metazoa; phylum Chordata; order Ceratodontiformes; family Protopteridae; genus Protopterus; species Protopterus annectens. The sequence goes on from NC_056731.1 coordinate 1,968,309,838, forward strand.
AAGTACATAGGTATCATAAGAACTCTTACCTAATTTTGCCAATATTGCCTTTGACAAATGGCTAGAAGGGTGCTTGATGTGACATCTGGAAAGAGGAAGGAGGACAAGGAGACCTGGTGGTGGAATGAAGAAGTACAGGAGAGTATACAAAGAAAGAGGTTGGTGAAGAAGAAGTGGGATTGTCAAAGAGATGAAGAAAGTAGACAGGAGTATAAGGAGATGAGGTGCATGGCAGAGAGAGAGGTGGCGAAGGCTAAGGTTAAGGTGTATGAAGAGTTGTATAAAAGGTTGGACACTAAGGAGGGAGAAAAGGACCTGTACCGATTGGCTAGACAGAAGGACCGAGCTAGTAAAGATGTGCAGCAGGTAAGGGTGATAAAGGATAATGAGGGAAATGTACTCACAAGCAAGGAGATTGTGTTGAGCAGATGAAAAGAATACTTTGAGGGGTTGATGAATGAAGAGAATGAGAGGGAGATAAGGTTGGATGATGTGCGGATAGTGAATCATGAAGTGCAGTGGATTAGCAAGGAGGAAGTAAGGATAGCTATGAAGAGGATGAAGAATGGAAAGGCTGTTGGTCCAGATGACATACCTGTGGAAGCATGGAAGTGTTTAGGTGAAATGGCAGTGGAGTTTTTAACTAGATTGTTTAATGAAATCTTGGAAAGTGAGGGGATGCCTGAGGAATGGAGAAAAAGTGTTTTGGTACCGATTTTTAAGAATAAGGGTGATGTGCAGAGCTGTAGTAACTACAGAGGGATTAAACTGATCATTCACAGCATGAAGTTATGGGAAAGAGTAGTGGAAGCTAGGTTAAGAAGGGAGGTGATGATTAGTGATCAGCAGTATGGTTTCATGCCAGGAAAGAGCACTACAGATGTGATGCTTGCTCTGACAGTGTTAATGGAGAAGTACAGAGAAGGTCAGAAGGAGTTGCATTGTGTCTTTGTGACTTTAGAGAAAGCATATGACAGGGTGCCTAGAGAGGAGTTGTGGTATTGTATGAGGAAGTCGGGAGTGTCAGAGAAGTATATAAGAGTGGTACAAGATATGTACGAGGGTAGTGTGACAGCGGTGAGGTCTGCAATGGGAGTGACGGATGCGTTTAAGGTGGAGGTGGGATTACATCAAGGATCAGCTCTGAGCCCTTTCTTATTTGCAATGGTGATGGACAGGTTGACAGACGAGATCAGACAGGAGTCCCAGTGGACTATGATGTTTGCAGATGACATTGTGATCTGTAGTGAGAATAGGGAACAGGTGGAGACGACCCTGGAGAGGTGGAGATATGCTCTAGAGAGAAGAGGAATGAAGGTCAGCAGGACTAAGACAGAATATATGTGTGTGAATGAGAGGAAGGATAGAGGAATGGTGAGGATGCAGGGAGTAGAGGTGGCGAAGGTGAATGAGTTTAAGTACTTGGGATCAACAGTTCAGAGTAATGGTGAGTGTGGAAGAGAGGTGAAGAAGAGAGTAAAGGCAGGATGGAGTGGGTGGAGAAGAGTGTCAGGAGTAATTTGTGACAGACGAGTACCAGTAAGAGTGAAAGGGAAGGTCTACAAGAGGGTAGTGAGACCAGCTATGTTATATGGGTTGGAGACAGTGGCACTGACAAAAAGGCAGGAGTCAGAGCTGGACGTGGCAGAGTTGAAGATGTTAAGATTTGCACTGGGTGTGACGAGGATGGGCAGGATTAGGAATAAGTATTTTAGAGGGTCAGCCCAGGTTGGAAGGTTTGGAGACAAAGCCAGAGAGGCAAGATTACGTTGGTTTGGACATGTGCTGAGGAGGGATGCAGAGTATATTACGAAAAAGATGCTAAGGATGAAGCTGTCAGGTAACAGGAAAAGAGGAAGGCCTAAGATAAGGTTTATGGATGTGGTGAGAGAGGATGTGCAGGTGGTTGGTGTGTCAGAGCAAGATGCAGAGGACAGGAGGAAATGGAAACAGTTGATCTGCTGTGGCGACCCCTAATGTGAGCAGCCGAAAGAAGAAGATTGCCTGTGACAAAAGTGAAAGCTCTTGTCAAAATGCAATTGTCTCTTGTGACTGGTAGATCATTTAATGAACTAAAAAGAATCCTGTGTTCTGAACCAGTGGTAAACCTCCTGGTTTTGTAATGAATTTATCCTGCATATGGATGTATTAGAGGTGGGCTGGGGAGCAGTGCTATTCCAAAATATTCAAGATGAGGAGCACCTGTGTGCTGTATCAACGGAAAGTTAAACAATGCTGAAATGAGATATTTAGACATAGAGAGTGAGTGTTTAGCAATAAATTTGATCCTCTGTTCCTTAAAGCACTATTTCTTATATAAACATTTTGACTTCATAACTGATAGTGCTCCTTTACAATGGCTGACTAAGCAGGATGGTAATGCCAAGTCATGCTAGGCTGATGGATGCTCTCCATTCAGCTCGTCCAGTTTGCTGTAACCCACACAGGTCTGGACTAGCAAATCTGAATGCTGAATGGTTATTGAGGTACAAAACATCATTTCAAGTCCAAAAAACTATGGTTTTGTGCTGAGAGAGAATTACATTGAGCAGGAAAATATGTAGTGTGCCTTTAAATGCATGGTAAACAACTTGTCAGTGGTAAGTTTTAACAGAGCAGTAGTCAGAGAATCACTGTATTAGTAAGCTAGTAAGGCACTAATTATATGTCACTGCTATGTATGAGGAGGCTGCCTGAAAACAGCACATCATGAAGTTATATTCTCATTTGGAAATTCATAAAAGGAACAACAATAGCTTATCTGAAGATCTGGAAGCATGGAATTCAACAGACCACTTGAGACTTATTTGCAGAATATATTTAGAGGAATTTCCTGTAGTACAGAGCTGGAGGTGAGATGTGAGTGAGGCCTATAGCCTGGGTAGCCAGGGATAGCCTATTTGCCAGAGATGCTGTATAGTTTTGTATAGTCAGATAGATATAGATAGATAATCATATATATCTCTGTCTGTCAAACTTACATTAGAGTAGACAAAACATCAAACAAACATTCAGTTCTGGACTGCATCCATACAAACAGGCCAAATTTATCTCTCTACTCTGGCTGTCTCTCAGACAGCCTCAATGATCATATTCCAACTTACATTCTCCGACACCAAATAAATCTACAAAAACTTACCACCTACCACCAAATCTGAGATAACAAAAAATGTATCCCCCAAGACTTCATAACTAGTTTAAAAAATACAGCTGGGCACCACTCAAAAATATCCCTTTAGATAGTGCAGTTGAATACTTTAACTCAACCTTCATCAATATCCAAAACATTTTTCCCCCTCCCCAAGAACAATAAGGATAAAATCTAATTATGCCCTTTGGCTAACCAAACAAACAAGATCTCTGTTAAAAACTAGAGATAAGGCCTGGGAGAAATGGCTCAATGACAAAACTACAACTAACAAACATTTCTAGAACTACAAAAAAAATCTAAAAAATATTAGACAGTACAAAATAAATTACTATAGCAGCATCCAAGCAAAAAATCAAAGAAACCCAGAAATATTCTGGGCTGCCATCAAAAAAATCCTACAGCCAAGGCAAACTAGTACTCCCTTCCCAACACTCATCGATACTAAAGACAGCATAGCCTCACAATTTAATAGACACTTCACTGAATCCATACTAACCCTCACAAACAGTAATTGCTCTTCCTCTACCCAGACTCACATAGTACCCATGCTTGATCCCAGTAACTTCTTTTTCCAACCTGTCCCAATAAACACCGTAGTTAAATATCTTAAAAGGTTTAAACCTACTACACGTGTTGCTATCTACCTGCCGAATATCTAAAAATCACTGCAGAAGCAATATTCTATCCAGTATCTATATTAATAAATCAATCCATTTCAGAAAAACAAGTCCCTAAACTTCAGAAAGTATCATATACCATTCCTCTACATAAAGGTGGGAACTCGACAGACTTATCAAATTACTGGCTAATAGCTATACTACCACCATTATCAAAAATACCTGAGAGGTGCATCCATTCACAAATCTTAAACTATCTAATAACCAACAATCTTCTATCTAACACTCAGCATAGTTTCTGTCCTGGTCATAGTACCACCACTGCCCTTGTTAACTTTACTAACATTATTAACAACCATCGCAATAAAGGCCATTTAGTTTCCTCCATCTTTCTTGGTCTGTCCAAAGCTTTTGATACTGTCTCTCAGTCTAAACTCTTAACTACACTCTTAGAACTTATACTTAGCCATTCTACACTTACTTGGTTCCAGCAATATCTAACTGGTCACCAGCAAGCTGCAAACTGGCAACAAAAACTCTCTTCACTACTGCCTGTAACCTTGGGAGTACCACAGCAATCTATTGTATACTTCCAGTTCACACCCATGCCTCCTTACGCATCTGAAAGTTTTTTTGCGTTGGGCTTCATTAACTAAGAGACTTGACAGCTAATAACAGGAAGTATTGGAAAGGGCACGGAGTTATTAACAAGATGATACTAAGATTTCTAGTCTCGGATGTCCTGCAGTAGAGAAATTAATCTTTGTTTTGCCACTTATTATTCACATTTTCATATTTATGTTCATACTTTCTCAAATGAGAGACCTACATTTTATTGGGGTGGGTGGTATGAAACAACAGTGTGGAGACAGGACCATTCACTGAAAATGCTGGGTTATATCATATTATACTGGAAATATTTTTAGTTGTCACTAACAAACTGTTGCATGACAATAGATGAAACATTAGATGTTGTTGATGAAAACTGCCTTTGACATTTGCACTATAAGTTGCACATCTTGAGAGATATCCAGTGTTATTTGTATTGCTAATTATACCATTAAATATATGTTTCTATAGGGTCTATATTATAACAACGAATGATTAGATGATCGGACGTTGTTATATCGACCCCTAAATCTCGAATACACAAAACAGCGAACAACCAGAACAGCGATTTTTTTCCAGGGAAAAAAAATCGCTGTTCCCAAAAAAAAAAAAAAAAAAACACTAAATAAAATGGGCCTTTGTCCCCCCCCAACCCCCCACCCCCCTACTTAAATATATCAATTCTGAGATCGCATTACATTGGAGGAAACGGCACAACCCAGATGGCTGGTCCAGCGATTTCTTTCCCTGTGAAAAAATTTGCTGTTCCGTCCATTCGCTATTTTGTCAGTTCGACACAGTGTTCAAACTAACAGTGTTCAATCTTCTGATCATTCGCTGAACTAAAGTAGACCCTTTTTATATTTCTGTAAACATCTCAATAAACATGTAGTTATAGAGGAATTTCTTGTTGTCATATGGAAGTTTACTGTGTGTTAACAAAAAAAAAATCTAACAATATATGTCTATGCTGTATAGTTTAAGATGTGAAAATTTGTGAAAGTTTAGAAAAGTATAATTTGGGGTTTGTGTGCATTATAATGTATTATGGTATTTATGGAAAAGACTATGAATGCACTATTATCACTGCAAAGAATACCTCTTACTGATAACATTGTTATCTGTACAGTTTTAATAGCTTTTATTGCTCACAAAATGTTTATATTTGTTTATCTTCTGCTTTTTAAGTTTAGTTTTAGAAAATAATCTGGAATGCAAGATGTGTTTAGGGTACTAGAGGTGTGACATTCCAAACCACATAGGTGTTAAGGGCTTCCCATATAATTATACATTTGTTTTGATGAGTCTAATTGTCTAGCAAAATCAATTAAATCTATTCTTTGTCAAGCTCTTTAAATTTGTTTCTTTTGTAAATTGAATAAATTCAGCTCCCAAATAAACAATTAGTTTTGTACATTTACTATCTTGGGTTGGGAGGTTGGTATAATAGTTAAGATGTTTACCGTACAGACACAAGGTACAGTATTTGATCCTCACATGGGGTAATTGGCTAGGCTTAAAATATCCCATTAGGCAATTAACCTACTTATAATCTATAGACGTATAAATTCATGGCATATGATCATAAGCACATGCCTATAACACAAAAAACATAGAAAGGAAGGCAGAGTATTACAAAGTGTATTAAAATAAAGTCCAACAGGAAGTCAAACCATTAACCAAGTTCTTGGTGTAAAACTTGGTTGATGGATAATCTACTTTCTGCTTCTCAATGAATGTATATTAATGCACCAGCCTTTACCATTTAAGAGGCAATTGTCTTGAATTGGGACTATCACTAAAGTGAAACCACTAGCTAGTATCACAAGTCCTCATCCAATAGCAGTAAATGCTTTCCAAATCTTTCTAACATAATGGATGGATGGATGGCCTGGATGAAAAATACAAGGAACCCAATAGATACAGAAACCTTTTCTTATGACTGAACCATGCAGCATAGCCATCGGATTCACTTACGGATTCAATATATATGTCCATAAAACTTGATTTAATTATGGGTACTACGCTCATACATACTTTCTACCAATCAGAAAGAGGCAGACAAACATTCTATAATTTCAAGATGAGGGTAACTTAAGGTGCTTGTTTATTGCTAAAGTCTCTTATAAAAACAATAAGACTAAAGAGTGTGCCTTTATTTCCACGTATTCCATATTAAATGTGCTAGTAATCACAACTGAATTCCAAGTCAGTAAAGGAAATTTAATCCCACATGTACTCTTGTCTCCCTAGGTTTGTGAGGACTTGGTTTCCAGGTATGTATCAAAGTTAATAGCTTTTTCTGGAGTTTTGACAATTAAAATCACCACTTTTTGGATCAAAAATATTTGATAAGATATGCCAGCTCACGGAGCTCTGTTTCACAGAGTCTGCATAGTATAAAGTACCTTTAAATTAGCATAAACACCATGACATTTTTGCATCATTACATATATGATACAATCATGACAGCGTGGCAGACTAAAACAGGTAGTAAAGGCCAGGATCTCCTAATAGTTTCATCTAGTAGTCATGGGTTTGATTATTATATGTGAGCGGCCATTTACTTAACCAAACAGTAAAACCCAAATGCCCCATGAAAAGACACATTAGTTATTAGTTGAATTATCCAGAAAAAAATAAAAACATGATCTTTGTGTTGCATCCAAAATACAATACAAACCACAGAAAAAAGATAAATACATAAGAATTTGCCTGTATCATAAATGTTTTGTGCATTTTACCTTCCAGTCCTTGACAGATCATCCACATGTCATGAAGGTCAAGAGATGTAGCTACAAGTTGTATCACTGTCATTTTAAATATCCTGTAAGAGTGGTTAGCAGATTAAAGACATTCAGCCCATCTTGTCTACCAAATTGTCTATTTCAAGTTTAATCTGTATAATTTATACCATCAGTATCTTTATTACTCTCCAGCATGTTAGTGTAGCATACAGCTGACATGTTAACTGTGTTGTTTTGCCTTTAATAGAGTATGAGTTGCATTGCTTAACATGCAGGGGAGGACTATTTCAGTGATTTGAGAGGTACTTGGTTATAAACCTGTCTTATTTTATTTATCTGTTGATGACGATTTAGGTACCTGGTTCTAGTGCTGGTGGAGGCAATGGAACTGGAGAGATACAGGAGGTCCAGGACAGCAAGCTATCATATTCCATGTAAAATATTTATATATTTCTCATAGATTCACATATATTTCAAAACAATCGCATTCTATGACCATTTGCATCTTGTCAGTACCTTCCCTCAAACTGTACCTTCCTTTTCCAAAAGAACCATACCAGGCAATCCCTGAGTGCATTTGTAAATACACATCCAGTCATCAAGGTTATGTTTAAAAGAAGATAGTGAGATGCACCACTTAACATGCAGGGGAAGATTATATCAGTGATTTCAGGGGTACTTGGTTATAAATCTGTCCCTCCACCATATTTTATTTATCTGTTGGTGAAGACTTAGGTAGTGTAGGAGGCAATGGAACTGCAGAGATACAGGAGGTCCAGGATAGCAAGATGTCTAATAACATAGTAAATGAGACAGAGGTCTCCACTCCAGAGTCTAGAAGTTAATGAATAAAGGCATAAGGCTGCCAGCCTGGCTTGAAAACTCAGGGACTTTAGGTCTGTGATCATTTTGGTTAGGAACCTTCTGGGTCTTTCTAATTGTTGGATATGTTTAATGAGATACAGCCTGAAGGCAGCATTGCACTCTATAGCTGGCCTGATCAGTGCTGTATATAAGGGAGTGATTACCTCTTTCAACCTTCAAGATATTTCTTTGACGATTAGCCGTGCTAAATAAAAATATTTCCTGATGACTTTTGTCACATTATGGTCAAACAGGAGGGTATCACCAACCCAGGTTCTTAAGTCCATGATTATCTTTTCATTTTGTAGTGGTGTACTGTCTATAAAGTACAATGAAGGAAGGTGTTATCTCCAAAAGTGATAATGCTACTCTTTTTAGTCTTTAGTTTTTGAGCCTATCTTTAGATAACCAATAGTTTATTTGAGAGAGTTCATTCAGGAGGGTGTAGGTATCAGAGGGTCACTTAAAAATAATCCCAAGTTGGCAATCATCTGCAAACTTTGTTAGCCAGAGATCTTGGCTCTCTGCTTGGAGATCAGAGAAGTAAATGCCAAAAGAGGGGTCCTACCACTGAACCCTGAGGAAAACTACTGGCAATTGTCATGATTTCTGATGAGGTGCCTGTAACTCACAGTGTATGGATTCTGTCTTTCATCCAGTTTTCTTGTCATCATACAACAAATGAGTTCATTTTTAAAATATTTGGCTTCTGTATAATGTAAGGATGTAGAATGGCGTCAGTAGCCTAGATTCAATGAATGAGATCTACTTTTCACAATGCCAAACCACTGAGGGCTCTTGAAATCATAGTTTATGAGGATAGTTAAGCAATATTCTATGGCTTTTCAGATGATGCTTGTAAGACTGATAGGTATGTAATTACTTAGGTCATTTCTAAGGCCATCCTTATGGAGTGGTGTTATCATTGCAGTATGCCACTCATCAGGGACAAAATCAGTAGCTAAATTTAGGCTGAATAGTTTAAGGAGTGTATCTGCAAGGACATGTTTAACACTATTAATTAAGAAACCAGGTACATCACCAGGTCCCATGGAGGAAGTATTTTTGGTCTTGGATAGCACTTTCATTAAATGAACTTTATAGATAATTGGAGTTGTAAGGAATTCTGGTATTTCACAGCTTTGGATAGAAATCTCAGGAGTGAATCTGGCACTAAATTTTTATACAGGGATCTTGGCAATGTCAATTGGGTCAAAACAAGTGGCATCATTGTGAATAAGTTCAAAGCAAGGTATGGTTTTGCTTCTTAGTTTTCTAACATAAAAGAGGATTTATAATTATCTTTGGGTTTAGAGAACAGCCTATGAGTTCTTTTAATGAACCTGATTGTTTTTTTTTTTTTTTTTTTTTGCTGTATTGCTTTTGATATCTTCCTTGAGAATAAGGGGTTGGATCTGTTAAATAATTTAAGGAGTTTTTTTGTCTTTTTTTTGTTCAATTTATTTATGGTAGTGGACCACCAGAGGGGGTTTATTTTTGAATTTCTCATGATACTTGGTTCTGATATGGACTGCTAGCTCTATACATTTTTGTCCCTAATGGGTGTACTATTCCTTAATAAAGCACACTGCTGTATCAAGGTCAGGGGTGGTGCAGTTATAACAGAGTATTGATATTTCATCATAGAGTAGAGTGAGGATGACACATTTGTAGTCCATAAATTCAGTGGTTTTACTGTAAGGCCTTTTGGGAGTTTAAAGAAACTCACATGTTTGTAGTCAAACTTTACTGAAGAAAAGGATACAACAGTAGCACAAGACGAAGCCATATTTCTAAGAATCAGGTCAAGAATTCTATGCCCTCTAGAAGGTTCATTTACCAACTACACAAGGAAGTTTTTGTTTATTAAGTCCAGGAATGTTTGGGCATATTCATTTCACTAACAGATACATAGTTACAGTCACCCAAAATAATGGCATTTTTCTAATAGGGAGAAGCATATCTTTTATAACAATTATCAGTGTCCATTGGCAGCAAGCTACAGATATAGTTCCACAGGTTTATGCTACCGGTGAGAGTTCAACTTTTTTCAGGAAGAGAATAGTCATTTGATGCTTTTTGTGATGTAAGTTGTCAAGGAAGTGGTACAGCTATATACATATACATTTAGTGTAACCATTTTAAGTCAACCTTTTAAGTAGCTGATTAATTTAAATAGACTTGTTGATGCTAAGGATTTCCTCTATTATTTACTTTTCATCATTAAATTGTATGTTGAAACAGCCACTGAGTATTCTGTGTTCCCTTTACTGAATGTATTGTTCATTACTGGGCATCAGCTAATGATTAGTAACCTTGTTTTAACAATGGCTGGATTATAATTGTTGAAAAGTGAAGATGTTTAAGCAGCCATTCTCTTTTTCTTATGTAATATCTTGAATTTATGTTACAATTTTACCTCAGATTTGCAAAGAAAAAATAATGAGCTTACTACACGACTATGATGGGTATGCTTTGATATACTAAACTAATTGGATCTTTACAGCATAAAAGGAGATTTTGATGTATAAATAAAACCACTTCATGAGCACACAATTCTCTGGTAATATTTATGAAGAGATGTCATTGAAAAATTTTTAAGAACTAATGTCATTAAAAACTTTCAATCTTAATATATTTGCAGTACTAATACAAGGTACTTTTTTGATGCAGTGTGAAACTTCTTTTTAAATGTATTTTAACAGCCTTAACAGTTTTATAAATGTCTTATTATATAAATATTGGAAGAATTACTATATTTAAGAGCTAAGACTTAATGATGATTATTGAGGAATACAGGAACTGGTAAGCAAGTATGCATGCTTCCGCGCCATAAATATTTAATTTGGTCTTAACACAGCTGAGGAGAGAACACATAATGAGAGGAAAACAAATCTTTTTAATTCTAAGCTACAGTCAAATGTTTCATTTTTGAATGATTATAATTCTAATCAAGTTGTTAAGTGCCTTAGGTATGTATTACTCATTAGCCAGTTTTGTTATTTAGTTATATAAAATAGTCACTGACAGTAATTGTTTTATTGCATTTATTGACCATAATTACATTATTACGTTTCCTTCTAACAATTCATCCCGTGAGGTGCTTTGTTACATGTCAGTAGGCCATTTCAATGTCAGTAAATGAAAAAGAAGAAAGTCAGATATTTTAGTTAATTGTCTATTCAGTTCAATAGCATAACAGTTTGGGATACTTCTGCATTGCTGTATAGGAATAACATTAACTGAAAAACTGCATTTGAATTAAAAAAAACTGGGTGCTGGGATAGTTCTGCATTGCTGTATATGAATAACATTAGCTGAAAAACTGCACTTGAATTAAAAAACAGGGTGCATAGATGGTAGCAGACAATAAAATTGTACAATAAAAACAGCAATACCATTTAATCTACGGTACAGTACAATCCCTATGTATAAAGCTAGAGAGATTATAGTAATAAAACCAACAGGAAATGTATTAAATAGCCTAGAAATGTGGAATTCAAGATCTAGAAGCTGAGGAAGTACAGAAATAAAAATACAACTCTTGTTAATCATTAAAATATGTGCCTGGATTGTTTGGAGAGGAATCCTCTGCAGTCTATAATTAAGACTTCACAAATGAAGGAATAAATCCTAAATTTTGTCTTCTGTTTTTTTTTTCTTTTTCAAATGAGATGTCCACTACCTAACTGTGTTTGTTGTGTGATCCTTTATAACAGCATTTTCTAATTTTACACTGTGTGTATTTACTTGATAATTAAAAAAATGACCAGTCCAAAGACTATTTTTTAGCCTAAACCCTGAAAAAAGGCATAAAAGTAGATTGCACCATATAGAAAAATCAAGTTTTTGATTAACTCAACATTGACTGTATGTCAGATTTCGTGAAATGAAATGTAGTTTGTAGCTATCTAACACTATCCCCCGGATTCACTAATCTTCCAGTCCTGCACGGAAGAACCCGTGTAGGAGCAGGATGGCAGCGCGCCATGCATAATAATGAAGGTGCGCTGCCCAAGCTCATAGGCTTACATGGAGCATGTACATGTGCAAGGGGCATGTCTGACAGCAGAGGTCTCGGAATAGACACGCCCTTGCAATGTAGAACAGCAGAAGCTATTAAGAAATGAACGAGATCGCTCATAGGTGTCCTCATATCCCTACCAACAGTCCCCCATGTCTACAACAGCAACAGGAAATATAAATTAAAAGAAGAAACCCTTTAATTTTTGTAAAAAACCTGATGAAAGCTAACCAGTAACCGTAGGTGTGTGGGTGTGCCCATTGCTTAGCTATTGTTAATGCAGCTTAAATGGCTGAAGCAGATAACAGGGAAGATATATGCAAATGAAGCAGTATAGCAATAGTGTAGTGGGCAGAGCACTCGCCTTACGAGCAAGCATTCCTGGTTCGAGTCCCACTGCAATTCATTCCATTTTCCATGTGAAATCTGTATATGAATATTTTTTGCAGTATAAGCTACGAAATAACATTTAAATGTGAACTGGAGTACTGCATTAAATGCACATGTGAAGTGTCAGTGTCATAATGAATAAGGCACTAGTAAGCATGTTTAAGCACAAATAAGCAGTAGTAAGAATATATAAGCACTAGTAAGCATGTTTAAGTGCGTTTGCGTGGGGATAAGCATTGCCTACACTGGTTAAGCAATGTAGAAGTTAACTGAGTGTAAGAAGCTGTAACCGGAAGTTAGCAGTGCTTATCTCCATGCAAACTCACGCAAACCCACTTACAACTGCTTAAAAGTGTCTTAATCACTCTGTATCCAATGGCCCATGTTCTGCACAGCAACTAAATAAACAGCCTCTGAAAACTTGAACCTAGGACCCTGCAGACCATAGACAAGGTGATTTACCACTAAGCCATACCAGATATAAATAAATCTGATGTTTTCAGAAACATATCATCCAGTCCAGGCATGCCACAGTACAGAGAATGCATACCAACATCTAGATGCATGTGTGTGTAAATATATTAATATCTAAACAGATACAACATATCTATATATGTATATATATATATATATATATATATATATATATATATATATATATATATGTCTAAAAATATATACATATATATTAATATATATGAACATATATACATGCAAATGCCTACATCGACACATATGTGTCTACATCTATATGTCTACATATACACAGATATATTTATGTAGGTATATACGGACATAGTTATATATATGTAAGCAGATATATATCTATATATATATTTATCCATCCACATAGGTATATATGGCCATACATCTGTAGACAGCAATGGCAGATTAACAAAAACACATATGTCCACATGCACCAATAATGGGGATGACAAAGCCCACACACTAGACATCTTGTACGAATAAGCATCCCACCCCCACGGCCAAACACATCCGCCCTGCAATACACCACCAAGTGTTGCAAATTGCATAATCAGGACCTGACATGACATGGGCACAAGATGTTTACAGTATTACATCCCATCTGTATGATGTCAGGCTGGTATTGGTAACATATCATGCAGTACAGTCTGCCTCCCATAGGAAATGTAAAATGTGGAATACATCAACATCCCCAGGATACAGATACACACATACATACACACACATATATATATATATATATATATATATATATATATATATATATATATATATATACATATATATATATATATAAATACATATATATATATAAATACATATATAGAGATATACATGTGACTACACATACACATGCAGATATATGTACAGTAAGATACATATGTAGAAGGTGCACACAATATGGAACAGCCACTATGCCTACAGTTAACACCTGAACAATTCGACACTGTATGGGACACCCATACAAGTAACAATCGCTGCCTGCAACATATACCTACAGAAAGGTCATTGGAAAAAAAAAAAACATCACACAGGTTTGCAGGAATGGAAACCTTTAATTGTGTACTATTACAGTTCTATACGCCATGTCTTATTGCATAACTCATAACTTGTTGCAGTTAAACTCGTTTTTCTAGAGGCTCCTTTAGCTGTTTAAAACTTTCATTTAAAGGCTCACTGCTGCTTTTCAGCTGTGAGAAACATTTCTGCAGTTTGTTTCCCACCCTCCCTTTATAGTTGGTGGCTTTGCAGTTGCCCGTCCCTAGTGTAAATTTGATCTGGGACCCTCCTCCCAGTCTAGTGTCATTACCTCATTCTACCCAGTACAGGGAGAACATTTGAGAAGGCCAATCAGCTTAGTTTCTGCTCCTCCTTTCTCTCTTTCCTTTCTCTCTTTCCACAAAAAAAAAAAAAAAATTGTCTGCTTTTACTGTATTTGTGTTCCTACTTTATTTTGCTTTTGCATCATCTTAAAAGTACTCAATTGTATTTATTACTGCTTGGTGTAACTCATTCTAAGCCTTTCAGTTTAAGCACATGGGCTTCAGACCAGTTGTTTTACATTAAGAAGGTTTGTGGTCTGCACTGTAGTGCCAGAACAGGTAGCTTGCATCCTTCTAAGTTGGGAACTGCTGATTGAGGGCTCAGTGTCTGTTTTTCTAAAAGTGTATTAATTCTGGTTTAAGCACTTGGGCTTCAGGCCAGTTATTTTACATTAAGAGGGTTCGTGGTCTGCACTCTTGTGGGAGGAGAGGCTGGACTCTGCCCTTCTGAGCTGGGAATTTCTGGTTAAAGGCTTATAATGCCTGCATATTTGAACTGCTTCTTACTGAAATTGGTACACCTTGTTTGCTGTAGCATAGACTAGATCCAGGCCTGCTGAATCTAGCTTTGTTTGTATAACTTGAGCACTAATCCAGGCATTCTTTAAAGTATTCAGTTGTATTTATTACTGCTTGGTAGAACTTGAGTAAAGTGTAGCCATCATTCTAAGTCTTTTGGATTAAGCACTTGGGCTTCAGACCAGTTGTTTTACATTAGGAAGGTTTGTGGCCTGCACTGTGGTGGCAGGACAGGTAGCTTACATGCTTCTAAGTTGGGAACTGCTGATTGAGGGCTCAGTGTCTGTTATTCTAAAAGTGTATTAGTTCTGGTTTAAGCACTTGGGCTTCAGGGCAGTTATTTTACATTAAGTAGGTTCGTGGTCTGCACTCTTGAGGGAGGAGAGGCTGGACTCTGCCCTTCTGAGCTGGGAATTTCTGGTTAAAGGCTTATAGTGCCTGCATATTTGAACTGTTTCTTACTGAAATTGGTACACCTTGTTTGTTGTAGCATAGACTAGATCCAGGCCTGCTGAATCTAGCTTTGTTTGTATGCTTGTTGTTTGTTTGCTTTTTTATTTCCCTGAAATGCTAATTCCACCTAAAATGTGGCTTTTCAGTGCTTCTGTGGATCCCTAGTGATATCGGCATTGCTTACTGCACTTATTTCCTTGTTTCACTTGAAAGAAAGTTACTGTTTGTCATTTTTGCATTTAAGTTACCTGTAACACATTGCATTTAAGTTACCTGGCACTTGCTCACTAAGTCAACACTAAACAATTAAAAGCACTACACCCTCACAAACTATCCTTGAGTGCCTTGTTCCCCATTGGCCCTTTTTTTCAATTATAAAGGAATTCCCAATACTATTCTGGCATGTCCAAATGTCAGTTGTCAATCTCCTCTCCAGTCCAGCTGGTGAATCTGGGAATCTTGAGGCAATGTTACAACTGCCTTATGTACACATACAACCCTCTCCTCCTCCCAACAAATTCCAACACGTGAGAGATGCAACCATATAGCCAAACTGGAGGCTAAGCTCTCTCAACTCAGTACTGGCGTAACCAGTCAGGAGGAGAAAGAAACCACACTCACTACAATTCCAGCCTCACATAGACCTACCACGACAACAAACCAAACACATAAACACACAAAAACATACTCAGAGGCTCTAAATAAAAATCTGCCTAAGCAGCAGAGACCTCCAAAGCAGACACCCAAGCAACCAATACCCCAAAACAAACCACGTGCAACACATAGCTCACAAAGCCAGTGTGCCAAACAGTCACAGCCCTTAAGGCTAAACAACACACCTGATACACTTGTAATAGGTGACTCTATCGTCAGGCACACTGATGTCCCGCTCACCAGGCTGAACAAAGAGAAGGTCACGGTGAGCTGCCTGTCAGGCGCTAGGATCCGCCACATAACATAAGCACTCAGGTCACTCCAAGGCAAGTACAAATATGACTCAGTCATTGTCCATGCTGGTGTGAATGACCTGAGACGTACCTCCCTCAACAACATGAAAAGAGACATAGAGGAGCTCTCTGAGCATGTAACCCAGGCCGGTATGACCCTGACCTTGAGTAGCATCTTACCCTCATCAGGAATGATGCCACAATATGAGGACAAAATGATCAATTTCAACAACTGGCTTAAGTATTGGTGTCATTCAAAAGGGATCCAATGTCTGTCAGCCTGGGATGACATGCTCGACAAGCCACAATGCTTCGCTAGGGACGGCTTGCACCTGTCACCCCTAGGCTTTCGGATATTGGCAAAGGCTCTTGTTACCCTCATAGTGTCTTTTTTAGGCAAGGCTCAAAACCTCCATAGGTATCACAAGGGATGAGAAACTAAGAGTAATGCTACTCAACGCCAGAAGTCTAAACCTCAAGATGCACACACTCAAAACTCTCCTTAGCATGGAGAACATCAATATCTGTGCAGTAACAGAAACCTGGTTCAAGGCTCCTGAGAGCACCCCAGCACTACCAGGTTATACCTCATACCATGCTTTTCCGCACCAAAACTTAGACCTAACAACAAAAGGAGGGGGAGTATCAATATTCGTCAAAGATACCCACACCTCCAGGTTGGTGGCACAGCACGAAGTATCAGAGACTATCCATGTGCAACTAACAGTGGGTAAAACTGCCTTCCAGTTTATAGCCTGCTACAGACCACCCTCCCAAACCCAGGAATCCCACTCGGCCTTCCTGAGAACACTGGAAAATATGAAGGTCTCACCAAACACCATTATATTGGGCAACTTCAACTACCCAAACATAGACTGGGAGCATTACTCTAGCTCCAACACCCTAGCCCAAAGGTTCCTAGAATTTATAAATTCAAATGCTATGGAACAACTTGTTACCACTCCCACAAGAGGGGAAAACATACTGGACCTGATCATCACCAACATGGGGACTCTATGCTGCAGACCAGAAGTGTATCCCTCACTGGTAAGATCAGACAATAAACTAATCTCACTGGATATTCACATCCCGACCCCACCCCCTGCCCAGAAAACCACAGTGAAAAACTTCTCTAAATCAAATTTCACACTCCTCAAAACCAAGGTGGAATCCTTCAAAGCCCCCGGGCCAGTGGAAAATTTGGCCCAGACCACAGAATCCTTTATAAACGCATTCTATGAACACCTTCAGGAATGCATGGATCATGCAATCCCAAATAAAACCAAGACCCAATCCTCCAAAGGCAGACGTCCTGTCTGGTGGACCCCAGCCATAAACAAACTATACAATATTAGGAGGAAGCTACTACATGATAGAGCAAAATCCCAAAAAGGGAAGGCATCTCTGATCAGTATTAGCAAAAAACTACGGGCACTCATAAAATCGTCTAAGGCCAGCTTTGAGAGACAAATTGCACAGGACACTAAGGATAATCACAAGGCTTTCTTTAGTTATATTAGGAACCTGGGTGGGAATTCCCAGATATGCTCAGAATTAGTCCAAAATGACAAAAAATAGACCGAACCCACAGACATTGCCAACATCCTAGCTGACAGGTTCAGCGCAAACTTCTCCCCCCCTCCCCACCAAAAGGGCAAATATCTATCCCAGCAGAGTGCTGCCCCCCTGACATCTCAGATGCTCAGGTAAGAGCTCCCCTCTCCAAAGCAAAAAACACAGCATCAATGGGACCAGATGGTGTCCAGGGCTGCATTCTACATGAACTCCAAGAAGAGCTAAACCCAAACATAAAACTACTGTTTAATCTCAGCCTTACTACAGGATATGCACCCAAAAAGTGGCGTACAGCAACAGTGGTCCCTCTCCACAAAGGTGGTGCCTCAATGGATCCTGGAAACTATCGCCCCATAAGCCTGACTAGCTTGGTCTGCAAAGCTATGGAAAGGATTATCATAGACCTCATAAATAAAGATATTGGGAACCTACAGACACTGGATCCTACCCAGTTCGGCTTTGTTAAGGGCAGATCCTGCCTCTTAAACCTGGTCGATTTCTTTGAAACAGTCACCAAGGCCATTGACGAGGGGAAGGTGGTCCACACAGCATACCTGGACCTCGCAAAAGCCTTCGATACAATACCCCACTCGGGCAATATGGATAAGCTCACCAGCTTAAATATAAACCCCTATGTCACTAGATGGGTTGCAAACTGGCTCAAGGACAGAACCCACATGGTTAGAATTGCTGGAGCAATGTCAGACTCCACACCAGTTACAAGTGGCATCCCACAAGGCTCAGTCCTGGGACCTCTCTTGTTCGGTATATATTTCTCGGAGGTACAGGCCAACACGGAAGGACCGTGGCTGACCAAGTTCGCAGATGACTGCAAACTGGGTGCCATAATCGACTCTCCAGCTGTTACAACCATCCTCCAAAAGGGCCTCATAGAAACAGAAAACTGGTGCCAGAGCCATGGCCTCAAGCTAAATGCCAAAAAGTGTATAGTCATCCCCTTTGGCAAAAACAAAGTGCCCACAAATTACCACATAGGTGGTAATCCATTAAGTACAGAAGAGGTAATTAGGGACCTGGGGACCCAAGTTGATAGCAATCTCTCATTTGACAACCACGTGGCCAAAGTGGTTAGAAAAACATTTTATATAGCCCACCTAATCATGAAGGGATTCACATTTAGATCAGGGGAGGTCATCCTGCCTCTTTACTCACCCCTCATCAGGCCCATAACTGAGTACAATGCTCCTTTTGGGATGTACCTTACCAGACACCTGCAGCAACTGGAAAGACCCCAAAAGTACCTCACCAAGAGGATCAAAGGGCTCAAACAGATGCCATATGCTGCCCGGTTAAAGAAACTCAAGCTCTACTCAGTGGCATACCACCTGCTCAGAGGCGATCTGTGCCTGACGTATAAAGCCATGTCTAACACTGAATTAATGGACATGCTGCACCTCAGAAAATCCAAATCCCATCGAGCTATGCACTCGAGAGACTTGAACCTCAGCACTGAAATAAATAGGACATGCTGGAGAGACAGATTCATAACCCAGAGGCTCCCTTCACTCTGGAATAAAATTCCAGTCCAGGTTAGGCAGAGTCCCTGATGAGGGGATGGGAGATCATAGGTTTACCCCAGGTATCACTTCTGTGTCACTGTTAGACAGAGGCACAGTATACTAACCTCAAAAAAGGGCATAGCAAAATTAATTTAAAATGGGTGGTGAAAGCCAAACACACTCTGGCTAGGCTTATAAATGCCCTAGGGCAGATAGCCTAGTATGAACCTATGAACCTATGTCATATAGCTGTTCAGACACTGACATCCATATAAACAGAGTAATGTAACTGTGAAACAGTTATACTAATACAGTAGTCTGGAAAAATTCACAACTGTTACTGTCCAGGCCAAGCCCTTCAAATTGTACAATAGTGAGGACAGACTGGGCCACAGGATACCAAACAATCAACAGTATGTAATGCAGGTGCATAGTTCAGCAACCTCTGTCGACACTCTGTACAAAATCACTAGGTGGTAAAGACTTCATGTGGCCAAATGGGTTGTAACTGTTACATAATAAGGCATAACTGGCACCATCAATAAGCGCACTGACAAACAGAACAGTCTGTATGGCAGGAGGCAGTAGGCTTGCATTAACCCAATTTATGTAAGCAATGTAAATATAGATGAAGTATATGGTACTGTACATCCAGATACCTTAAGGCAGCTCAAACCTGATACCCCCACATTTTGTAACAGCCTAGGTCATTTATGGTGCTCCCCCCCAGACTCAATAATACACGGCCATATAACACTGTTACATACACTGGCCTCTGGAGTGCATAAAAGCACACATGTATTGTGTAGGTGATGCCCACACATATATGACCCCAGCCCCACTGTATGTCTGGGGTATACAACAGCAGTGGACTGATGGCAGCAATGGCAGTGTGATATCCTCACAGCCCACTACAGAACAACCTCTGACAGCATGTTATATGTGCAAAGCTTAGTATGTAGGTGGAGGACAGAGGCTGGAACACAGGCCCATATGTGGAATACTGTTGCCATACACTAAGCAAGTTGCTGGTGTTACAGGATAGTCTGCAACATACCCTTAGTCAGGGAATTGAAGTTAGAAACAGAAATTGATGTTGCCATGTACTAATAGCACACAACACACACACTGCCAGTGAAATATCTGACACAGGACCTGTGTGGTGGACAAACAACACATGATAGGTACACCTCTGGCCACCAAGAGGATAGACCCACAGTTGAGAGCTATGCAGACAGACTGCATTCCAAGGTAAACTA
The DNA here is from genome assembly GCF_019279795.1 of Protopterus annectens. Lineage (NCBI taxonomy): Eukaryota > Metazoa > Chordata > Ceratodontiformes > Protopteridae > Protopterus > Protopterus annectens. Next base: position 1,968,330,321 of record NC_056731.1, read on the forward strand.
GTATATACACACACACCCTGTAACATCAGTACTATAGAAAGCATAACACAACTCTACCCATGCTCTGTCTGTAGTTCCTGAACCTCCTACAAATATGTAGCTGCCCTGAGTGTGCCAGTTCTCCTGTAGAAGGTATTGCTACCTGCTGTCTGTAACGCTGATGCTCACACACAGGAAGGATGTCCATCACACAGGAAATGTAAAGGGACCACACCCACATGATGTAGGGGTTTAGAGTAGGTGGTTGCTATGACAGTGGTAATTGGAAGTACTACACATGTGTAATTATATATATATATATATATATATATATATATATATATATATATATATATATATATTATATTTATACATATGGCTATCTGGATAATAATATGTACATTTATTTCCACCATATGTCCTGGACATGGAGTACAGCCCTACCCCAGCCTCTATAGTCCCACAGCCATAGTGCAAGGGGATGTCAGGTATGTATAGCAGGTGTATTAGTAGACTATTGCTACTGTCATTGGGATTGTCTTCACAGACATGGTGTGTGTTGGAGGTTACATCTGCTTATAACATGTGTAACATTGGCTACTGACAGACATCCTAAGGACATCATAGTAAAGTACCGCTGCTAGCACGTAATGCCCTTGTGGACTGCAGCAGAGATATTGGCCAATATATGTGTATAAAGTCCAGAGGTATACACATAACCCCTTAGTGCTAAACATGTGTACCATGCCTGACAATATGGATGTAGACAGCCATGTAGATGGGTATAATACATAATGACTGGAATACATTTACCACCAGAAGTTATGCATTCATACACCCCTGTCTGGCCTGACACATAATAACCGCTGGTACAGGGGTGCAATGACCACATACTACCCACTAGATATTGACATACATATGTACAGCATACCACTGCTTTGTCTGACATACATGACTGTTAAGGGAGGCCTGGCAGCAGTACATTTGTCAAGTATCTGCACATGACATCTCACTAGGTAAGCACACTAAGCTGCTAGGCATTTAACAATGCACTGTGCAGGCTAAAGGCAGACTGTCTCAACACTGGCCAACATCTCCTATGGGGGAATGCACATGTACCTGCATATATAGCAGGCTCCACAGACATGTCACAGCACAGGGTAAAATACACCTGTGTGAAAGTGCATAACCACAACCAATGTGAACACAGCTACAGCCACATATGTTTAGCTAGCATAATATCACAGTATATGGACTATCTGTTTGACACCATCTTCATATGTGCCACTCACAGACTGACTCTACATATACTGGGCTGCTACACAGTTTGGTCTGATAGCTGTCTGTGGTATAGGACATGTGTGTGTATGGCCCTACAAACATGTGCACCAATACGGTACCATACAGTGGACCAGCATATAGCATCAGATAGAACAGGACCTAAAACAATGACATCTACCACAGTCTGTACACAGGCTAAAGTACATATTAACAATACACACACTCTGTTGACATTCACCATAAATACACAGACCTCAGTACTGTACAAATATCCACAGAATGTCCAGGGTATGTCATCAAATATAACTCCTACTGTACATAACATGTATAGCAGTTTGATATCTCACTGGCTTGTTATCAAATATGATGACACTAATTATGGTGTACAGCACATATGCACCACTTCATGCACAAAGTATGTACACAGGTTGACAGAGTTGTGGCTGGAAGCACATACACAGGGCCAATAATTACATGTTGCTGTGATAACCTCATACACTTTCTGTTGTAAGAGGGTTTGTTGCAACATATGTCCTATGAGGGATATGAAGCCAGTAGCTGTCACGGCTTTCACCATCTACAGACTGCAATCCTCACACTACCTTCTGCAGTCCACAGATAGATACTCTATGGGTAACACATGAAACCAAAGGCAAAACACACTGCCCTGTCTGCAGATGACCCTGCAGATGGGGATTCCTCATAAACAAGGAACTCACATGGCAGGTATTGAGACATGTAGGACAGTCATATCCAAACACACTCTGTTAAACCAACAGTACTCCAAATGCAGTATAGCAGCACTTACAGTCTGTAGTCAGGTCAGGCACACCCCTCTCCTGTGTGTTGCCCTGTTTCCACAGTGTATGTTGTTAGAGGTAAATCCCCAATCCATCTGAGATGCTGTTTGCCAAACAACAGAGCTAGTTCCTGCTCACAGTGAATGAAAAGGGTCAACACCAACATGATGTTCCTAGATATTGGAGTGTGTTTCCATGCAATTGGCTATGGGAATATTACCACAACTGTTCCACATATAATAAGCTAGTGGAGGGCTGCAATTCATGCAGAGGCCATCAGCTGATCATGAGCATCACTTAAAATACACATGCTGCTGCCAAGCAAAGCAGGTATAGGTCTCCACATCCACCAGAGAGGGAGTGGGAGAGGCAGACAGAGGCAAAGACAAGTCAGGGAGGGGTGGAGATTAAAACCTAAGCATGTTTGTGTCACATACCTACCAGCACAGGGTATCAACCCCCTGATGACTATGTAGTGCTATCACAGTTCTATGCAGTTATCAGATGCACCACATGGGTTACCTGTTGTGGAGCCCTCAGAACATATATGTCATGGTGACTGACATCTGCAACAGGGATACGGTAGTTATACGGTAGATGGCGTACACATGCCTGTCCACATGAATAGGTGCCAGCATCAACACAGCCACACTCTCACAGGGATGCACACACATTGACACACTTGGCAGGGCCAGGATTACAACTCATCAGTCATCAGTAGTGGGATTGCCACAACACATCACTGTGCAGATATCATATGCACCACACGGGTCATATGGGGGTTGTATAGGCAAAAGGTATGGGGAGTTGTCTGACATCAGACAGCATGCTTCAGTATGCCCATGGGGGTTGTAGGGAGTGTAGATGTGATCATACGCACCATACAACACACACACAAACACACAGGGTGCCAGTACTGACATGCATGGGTGCATGTCTGCATGAGTGTGTGGTGGTCAACTGTGTCAGACAGCTGTACAAGGCTAGGTGATGGGTATACCTTCGCATCAGGCCGCATGACAATGGTCTGCATTGTGGCTCAAGGCTGTAGTGTCTGCATTTGCCCAAACAGGTGAGTATTGTATCCCCCATCCAGTCACTTGGGTGACAGTTGTGTGTAGCTAATGCTGTGCATCACTTGTCATGTATGTGTTCCTTAGTCCATGACATGGATGGTGTCTGTGATGTGCACACCTCCCACATGCATGTACAGTGACATGTGGAACTGTACCTGGGGTGTCTGGCCCACATTGTGAACACAGATTATTATCAGATGTGTCAGTCTTCCCTACCTGTGGCAGGAACTGGTAATGGGAAGCAGGTTTACCCTGCACCTACACTGATAGCATGCTAACAGCATTCCCTGGTGTCAGTGGCATCTGTCAATACAGGGCATGTTGTCAGGCATGGTATGTCCTTTTTGGGTCACATGTGATGGCACCACATGTGTTGCAGGTGTCCATTGGGGAACATGGGGAACATGCACTGTCTGCATGTATGTGCATATTGGACAGATGGACAGGGAGCCATGCCCTCTGTAGCCCACAGCTGTCAACCCATAGTTAATATCAGTGGCCAATACGCAGTGTACTACTCACATATTGGCTGTTGCTTAGGCATGTGTGTGTGTATGAGACATGGCTTGAGAGTGTGCTCTGGGTAATACTGGGGTTGCTAAATGTGATTGCCTGGCCTTGATGTCACATGTATGGGTATGGCTTTGCACCCCAGCCTCTCAGCTATTTCACATCTGTTATCCCTGTATGGTGGACAATGTGATATATAGTAGGGCCACCATATAAAAAATCTGCAAAACCCACTCCACATTGGCCACAGGTGTCATACACTCACAACCACCTCCACACAGGGTATGAGTTACAAACACAAACACACACACACACACACACACACACACACACACACACACACACACACACACACACACACCTGTCATGTCTGGGAGTAGCACCCTTACCTAACTAGTTTATTCTAGTTTATTACACTACAGCACTATGCAGTTATAGTACGTGCTACGGCGATTACTGGAGTACTCCTTCCACAAAGGTGTACATCAAAGTGGATGACATCAGCAGGATTGTCAAAGTAGGCTATTTGAATTGTAGTGAGTGTGACTAGCCTAAAATGCATTGCTCCCTACAGAGACAGTGACACACACGCAAAACATCCACAACCAACATGCGTGGGTATAGAACACCTAACAGAGGTCTATATCACAATACAGCATGTAGCTGATATAAGATGCCCCACGGGGATTACTGGAGAACTCCTTCCCCAAAGGTGTATACACAATGAATGACACCAGCAGGATTACCAAAGTAGGCCATTTGAAATGTACTACGTGTGACTAGCCTAAAATGCATTGCTCCCTACACAGACAGTGACACACACACAAATCATTCACAACCGACATGGGTGGGTATAGAACTCCTAACAGAGATCTATATCACACGACAGTATGGAGCTGTTATAGGATGCACCAAGGGGATTACTGGAGAACTCTCTCCCTGAAGGTGTATTTCACAATGAATGACATCAGCAGGATTGCCAAAGTAGGCCATTTGAAATGTACTGAGTGTGACTAGCCTGTAATGCATTGCTCCATACACAGACATTGAAACACACACAAAACATACAGAACTGCCATGAGTGGGGATAGAACCCTACCACAGTTCTAAATCACACGAGAGCAGTACACAGTTATGGCATGCTCTACAGAGACTACTGGGCTACAATCTTCCCCGAGGTGTATTTCTAAGTTGGTGAAATCAGCAGCCTTGCCAACACTGAGTATATGAATTGTAAGGAGTGTGAGTACCCTAAAAAGCATTGCTGTCTACACAGACAGAGTCTGACAGACACACACAGACACACTTGCTATGTCTGGGATTAGAACACCTACCTAACTACTTTATCACACTACAGCAGTACGCAGTTACAGGATGCGCTATAGAGATTACTGGGCTACAACCTTCCCAGGGGTGTATTTCTAGGTGGGTGACATCAGCAGCTTTGCCAAAGTTGAGTATATGAATTGTAAGGAGTGTGAGTACTCTAAAAAGCATTGCTCTCTACACAGACAGGGTAAGACAGACACACACACACACACACATAAACTTGCCATGTCTGGGATTAAAACACCTACCTAACTATGCAGTTACAGGATGTGCTATGGAGATTACGGGGCTACAACCTTCTCAGAGGTATATTTCTAGGTGGGTGACATCAGCAGCCTTGCCACAGTTAAGTATATGAATTGTAGGGAGTTTGAGTACCCTAAAAAGCATTGCTCTCTACACAGTCAGAGACAGCCAAACACACACACAAACACACACACAGACAGTTGCCAAGTCTGGGGTTAGAACTCTTACCTAACTAGTTTACCCCACTATAGCAGTACACAGTTATGGGACACACCATGGAGATTACTGGGCTACAATTCTCCCAAAGGTGTATTTCACATTGGATGACGCTCAGCAAGCTTGCCATAGTAGGGCTATGGGGAAGGCAATGTGTGTGCATGGGCCATAACCCATTCATCTAGGGGATGACACGCCACATGCGTGCAGACATGGGGTCATATTTCACAGGTACGTGTATACAGCTGCTACATGACTACTTTCTTGTACAGTCATGTTGTACAGCTGGCACGTGCACCATATAGTCTGTAATGCTGACAGATACTTGTGGCTAGTATCTGCAGTGAGTGACATCTGCACCTCATGTGTTTGGGGCCCTTTGGCTCTGTGCTGGGTGGTACATGCCTGGATGGCTCCTTGTCATGGTCACACTCTTCCATACATCTAAGTACGTCTACCTTTGGCTTATTATAGTGTGTTCTGACATATATGCCTGCATGCCTCTCCACTGTGTGTGCAAGGCATAAGTTGTGCATATTGACGAGTGTCTGCACTAACAACTGCAACTGTCAGATATGTCTGGTCCACTGGTGTTTCAGACATTGCCTTCATGTGTTTAAGTTTGTGAGCATGCCCAGTATGACCTTTCAGTATGTTGTTGATTGACATTGCCTTCATTTCTCCAAGTGTGAGAACATGCCCAGTATGGCCATCTGTACTGAACGTGTGGATCATGTCCAGGTAGTTTGTGTTGCAGTGCTGACCTTTGTGATGTACACCGACAGGTAGCATGCTGTCTCTGCAGGGTAGCCATTGATCATTTGTCTTTAACTGTTACTACATTTCTGTATTGTGGGGGGGGGGGGGCACACCTGACTGTTCCTACATTTTTACACAGGAGTGGGGGGGGGCACACATGACTGTTATTACATTACTATGTAGGAAGGGGGCACACCTGACTATTACTGTATTTCTACACAGGATTATGGGGGCACACCGGACTGTTATTACATTGCTATGTACGATGGGGGGGGGCACACCTGACTGTTACTACATTTCTACACAGGACTGGGGGGGCACACCTGACTTATTACATTACTATGTAGGATGGGGGGCACACTTGTCTATTTCTACATTTCTAAACAGGGTTGGTGGGGCACACCTGACTGTTATTACATTACTATGTAGGATGTGGGGGGCAAACGTGACACTTGTACACATTTGCTATGACTGTACTGGTATGTAAGGTACTCCATTTCATTCTGTACTGCTAACTATCATGCTGACTAGAGGCATACCAGTGTACTACAGATTGTGGTTTTGGTTGCCCTACATATTATTGTCTGACTTCCTACCCTTCAGAGCTAACATCCCACTGCCTGCCCTGCTGTGGTCTGTCTGTGTAGGCCTGGGGGGGAGGTTAACCATAGCCATCATTCAGGGGTCATGGCACAGGCTCTGTTTGGGTTTGTCTACACCTGTCCTGCTGGCTGAGACTGTTGTTGGATATGTGAACTGTCCTGACTGGCATGTGTGGGTCATATGGACACACATGTCACTCAGCACATTTCCTGCAGTGGGTTTTGTCACCCTGTGTAGTACTGGCTACTGTGGAGACTCCAGTATGTACTACAGATGTCATAGTGCCCTATGGGTGTCTACTGTCTGCTGCCATAATGTTTAGCCACCCAATTCCCTTGCATGCTCACATCCATACCATAGCTACAGGCAACGACACATTCTACTCCATTTAGCAATTGGTAGGTTGATTGACTTACTGTTAAATAAAAAATCAGAATTCAATACACAGGAGGTTCAGATTCAAAAGTTTGCTAGTGTACACCAGGAGGCAAAAAACCATACAAGTACAGAATTTTGTCTGACATGATGCAGGAAGTACAGAATATTTTATAGTGTTTGCATTCAAGTTATGCCCACCTTACTGATGTGGTTAGTCACAAGGCATCTACATCACTTTTACTAACAGTATTCTATTCATCTAAAAATGCTGATGCAGTACATTTAAAAAAACTTTTCCTTTAGATACAATACGGCCTTGCTATCCAGCTGGCCAGTCATAATGTCTTTCTGTAAAGTTACTTCTTAAAGGTCTCATATCAGTTCGAATACAATAGCAAATTCAGACTTTAAATTCACCTCTTTGTTCACTGTTTCACTTTCCCACCAGCTGTGTTCTTATCTTTCAGGGACAAGTTACTACATCAGGAAAGGAAGATTTAATTATTTACAAGGGCAAGTTATCTTATCAGGAAGAAGCGGAAGATTTACACATTTTAATTTCCTGACCCAGCAGATAATCACTTATGAAAAGCATAACATTACGCTTGCTGAGCTGGCAGCTGCCAGGGTCAGGGGTCAAAGCACACTGCAGTTTCAGAAGCTACTTGCATTTACACATGAATTTATCCCTTCTGTTATATGATTAATAGAATAAAATGCATTATAAACTACCTTGCTTTTAAACTAGCATTTCACATATATTTAAATACATATTTTTCTAACACTTACCTTGAGGGTGTGCCAGACTTGCAGATGGTGCTGGAGGGCTGCCTATGTTGGATGCACATAGTACACTCCCTATACATGGTTGAGCACAGGTAGTGTCCTGTTTGGCATCCCTTTTACTGTATGTGTGAGTCAGAGAGAGGTGTCATTCCCTGGGTCCCTACTGTGTCACTGCATGTGCTATGTGTTGTCTCTTTGCCAAGGCCAGGGCATACTGGGCATGCCTCCTTCTGCCTACTGGGTCAGGCTCAGATTGTTCCTCCTCTGGGTCACTCTGTGCCTGTGCAGGCCTTTGCATTGGTGGGGGGCTGTGTGGCCCTGCCCCATGCTTCTCCTGCTGCAGCCGTTTCCGCAGGATCATATTGTGTAGCATAGCACATACCATAACAATGTGGGTACATGTAGCTGGTGAATACTGCAAGGCTCCACCGGATGTGTCCAGACACTGGAACCGTGACCTGAGCATCCCAAACACATGCTCTATTATATGTCTGGCCTGTGCGTGTGCTTCATTATGGCATTGTTGTTCAGGTCTGTGTGCATTTCTGATGGGTGTCATCAGCCATGGCCCAGTGTGTACCCAGCATCCCCTATTAGGTGACCGTAGGGGATGTCACCATTGCAAATCTCTGCTACAGCATCATCAGATGTCATATGTGGGAATTGTCATAGCTTCCAAGGCAGCCAGCACACACATTCATTATAATGCCCTGGGCATCACATATGATCTGGCAGTTGATGGAGGGGATGCCCCTGCATTTGATGTAGGCCCTACCCTGCTCACCAGGTGGTGCTTTGCTGCATATGTGCATGCAGTCTATAGCACCCACTACCCCAGGGTATTCTGCTATTTGGTGGAAGAGAAGCATATTGCTGGTCAACACCTCACAGGTGTTGAGGAACTATATGTGCTGACTGGCATGAGCTGACATGGCATCCAGGAACTGGTGGAATACTCTGGATGCTGATGCCTGTGAGATCCCCATGATATCCCCAATTGTGCTTTGGGAGGTACCTGTAGCTAGTATATTTAGGCCTGCACATACCTTGATATCCTCTGGGATGGGTTCCCCTAGATCAGTTTGGTGTGTCAGGTGTGGCTGGCACAGCTCAACAATTTGCTGCAGGAGGCCTCTGTCCACCCTATAGTGCTCCACTATCTCCAGCTCATGTAGTCCCTTGTAGGTTACCCTGGGTCTGTACACTGTTCTCCGTCTCCTCATTGTGGGTTGTTCAGCAGCATTCACATCCTCACCACCCTCAGCCTGTTGCACATGTTGTTGTAGCAGCCCTTCTCGTTTTGTAGGTTTGTTTGTTAAAATTTCCCCGCTTGTATACACCGGTGGTGTAGAGTGTGGGAAAAACCAGAGGGGAAGGTGTTTGCTTAGTTTATAGCAGTGTTCTGGGCTGGGCTGGTCTGCTGCCTGTATAATTGGCTGATTCTGATACATTTCACCTGCCAACTAAGCTAGTTCTCCTTCATTACCTTCCTACTGCTGTTTTCCCTTCCTTTTGTCTCCCTGTTTAAGCCAGTGTGCGCGCCACGCAGAGTGCTCAAATATGCACACTGCTGTTATTTCTTGGTTTAACTTCTTTTTTCTTCCTGTAAAAACTGGTGCACGGCATGCTCACCCACTTAGGCTTTGTAAAGACTGCTAGGCAGGTTTAGACACACCCCCTAGCTTAGCTGTGCTAAGCTAGGAGCAAACCCGATTATAGCATGTCTCATCCTATTTTCACTATTTTTCAACACTGTTTCTTTGCCCATTGAACACACTTGCCCCAAGTCACCAAGTAGTGCAAATTCATATGCATCATAACATCTATTTTTAAGGCTAACATAATAGCACTACATTGATTCTCATATTACACAGGACTGCTGACTTCAAACTCACTTGGATCATACACAGCTTTTTTTAAACTTCCACTTGTATTTGTATTTGTATTTCTATCCAAACCTTTTGGACAAGCAAAGTTTTTAATTTCATCATAACACCCACTTGGTTTACCAGTCATGTATAAACAATGCAATGTCAATTTAATCTATGCACATTTTAATGTTTCATTTTATTATTTGGCTGTTCATTTGCTTAAAACAGTCTCAATTGTTTCTTAATGCAACTCACTTTCAAACAAAACATGTACTAATTAACATCCTACTTTAAACAAACTCCTCACTGCAGGCAACTGTTTTGACTGAAAAAGGCATTCTCCAAGCTAAAAGCGCTGTGTCTTTGATTTTGCTGTTTGTACCCTACTGACTTTGGATTTTTACCATTTGGTGATTTTTTGCTTTTGTACCAACTGTGTCTGATTTTTTTTACCTTGGCAACCAATAAAGGACTTACCTTTTTTACGAACTATTGTCTTCACTTTGTGGTTCTGGAACTACTCTTCTTGGTGTTATCAGTTTTGCTCTTATTTTTCTTCATAGGAGCAAACCCGAGCCACAGGGCTCCAATCCGCTTACAGTATGCCTGACTCACACGCCCCCCCATGATGTCACCTACCTCCTAGGCTTGCACCAAGCTATTCCTACTCTTACATTGTTGGGACCTGACTTACATGCTGGGGAAAACTGGGATTCACTATCCTTCCCCTCATTTGCATAGGATTGCCTGCTAATGCATAGTTATGTGTCTCACACTGAGCCTCCCCCATTAGCAACCACTACTCACTGGCCGGGCTGTCTTTTGGCTGCCATTGACTTGCATGGCAGAATATTGATTTTAGTTAGAATGCTTATTTAGGTTTATTTTCTTATTTCCCCCCCAATCCCATTTGCGTGCCGCTGCCTTATGCTTAAACAGCTGAGATCAGCTAAAAAAAATAAAAATTGATTTTTTTAATTTTTTTCCAATGCCACTGGCCTTATACTTGGCCATTGGCATGCTTACTACATGAAATGCAGCCTTTATTTGGAGCTGTCATAGCTCTGTTTTGGATTTTGCAGAAATGTACTCTGTTTCTAATGGGGTACATTTCTGCTGATTGCGCTAGTCCTGCACGGACGTTCGCAAGCTTCCTGGATCGCAATATCACCTCATTTCCATGGATTTCTCCTGCAAATTGGGTGATTTGCATACAAGGCCTTTGTCCGTGCAGGATTAGTGCAAGAGCTCTCATGCACACCCCTGCAGGCTGTTCCTGGATCGCACGGCGGACATATTGACTGCTTGAGCTCCTGCACCGATCTTGCACTCCTTGCAAGCTTTTGAGAATCTGGGGGTATGTGATAACACAGAAGCATTAATTAATAGAAAAGGTGCTACACGCAAACCCAAGGAAAAAGTCATGAGAAATGCTAAATCAAGAAGGTATCGCTTGATTTATATTACCCAATATTTCTGACACGTACATTTGTATACTGAGGTAAAAATGTTTTTCCAGTTTTATTTGAAGTTCATCTAGTGTATGTTCACTGAGAATTTCACAAGGAGTTTGTTCCAAGAGCAGGCTAGTTTGGAAAAGGCATTTTCACCAACAACATGGCCAAAAGTGGTTTACTAAGGATAAGTAACCCTTTTTCATGGGTCTATATTAGAAGACCGAAGTTTTAAATATGCGAACACCATATGGGCAACACCATATGAGTGAATATTTAAAACCTCGCAAGTGTGAATGGAGATTGCCTTAGGGAATTCTTCCCTTTACTTAAACATAGTGCAATCTCGGAGTTGGTATATTTAAGTAGTGAGGGGTGTGGGGGGTGCAGGGGGGGGTCTTTTATTTTTATGTTTTTTATTTTGCTTTCGAGGTTTTACAACTTCGCTCATATGGTGCCATCCATATGGTATTCGAAGTTGTAAAACATCAATCTTATAATATAGACCCATTCTTCATGCACTGTAAATATTTATGAGTCCTAATATACATTCTGTATGCTAACTGGGGAGGTGTTCCATGTTTATTAATCTGTGTTAGAAAAGCTAGCATAAAGATGGCTGCCCCAGTCAAATGCAAGCAGTTCATGTTTGAGGCATCTAGCATCTACCTTGGCACTCACTGGGCACAAGGCAGAGGAACCAATTCTGGCGAGAGTATTAACTCATCACAGGATACAAATGGTCTGTCAGTCTCACACAGCAAACATTTCTATGAGCAGTTTCGAAGAATACCCCTTCACTTAACAGCACATCATTTGGATGCATGAGGAAACTGAATCATCTGGCAAAAAAAAAAACAGTAAGAAGAGAAAGCGAGAATGTACACACCCCACCTAGAAAGCGCACCAGGCAAGAAAAGAACAGGAAAATTAAGCAATGTGAGGTAACCACCTTAACCAAAGTTTAACATTAGCACAGATGATTTATATGGTGGCAATGTGACAGAGTATGTCAAAAAGTTAGATTAACAGCATATACATAGGATGATACTTTTAATGCAAATTATCAAGTATTAGAGATTATTCATCAGCTTGGAAGACAAAAGCAGTCCTTATGAATATTTGCCAAAAAAAATGTAAAATTATTATTCTGGATAAAATTTAAAATCCTTTGGTATTGTACAGTAGATCTGGGTTTTATAGTGCGTAATGCTTCTTTCAATGTCTTTACTCAGTGTGAGATCACTTTCATAACACTGCTGTGCAATTCAACTTGCACATCTGAGTTCATATGTACATACAGTATTAGTTATGGTAATTTATGAGATTGTGAACCTCTACTGCACCCTTTATCATACCTAATGAAGGAGTGTGGTGCAGATATCTCAGCTTTCCTTATGCCTGCCTATATTCAGTGGTTGAATGGTCAGAAATAAAATAAAAAAAAAATGCATCAAACTGATCAACATGAAAATGTTCAATATTTTATGTATAAGGAGATTGGAATTTGGATAATTATATTAAACTATTACTCATTTATTTAAGAAACAAATTAAGATTCCAAGTCATTAAAAGCTGCTATCCTGACTATAAAACAACTTGTAGATAGGCAATTCCCATATTTTCTAATGATTTCTGAGCTTCTCAGAATGTAGCATTCACACTTTTACAGACAGTTTTGTTTGCATTCTTGCCAGAAACAATGATGACTAGCAGCTCTATTACTTCTTCTGCTCACTTTCCTCAAAAACTCTTTCTCAGGGATAGTTTGCTGACTTGCAGCTTTGGTTAGTTTAGTCATGGCAAATGTCACACCTGCCTCATTTATACGTAAATCAGCAATATCAGGACCCGAGCATGAAGAGGAACAAGTGGATGCTGATCTAAGTGAACTGCGGTTTTATTGCTTACAGCATTTATTGTACAACAGACCTCAGACATTATATTCTTTTTTTTAAATATTGAAATTGTTTTACAACCATTTTCTGCATATTTTTTTTCATGCTGATGCAGCCTTTTAATGAAACATTTAGTTGGTTGCCTGAATTCTGGCAAACAGTCTTGTTCAAGCTGTCATTGTGTCAAAGTTTGCAGTTATATTTTTCTAGCTCATTCCATTAGGACATGTGCTAAAATTACTGAGCAGAAATGCATTGCAGCCTTTGAATAATCACATAAGATATTCTTTAAAACTCCCCTGACTACAGCACATGTGACCTCAAATGTTTCGGATAAACAAAGACATAATGAAATCTGACAGGGCAATGAAGTGATGAAATAGCATTATGCCTCTGTGCTTTAATTTTTCTTGTCACAAATATGCCCTGGAATTCATAAATGTGATCTAAAACTGAGTACTGGGAACATCACAAGCTGGCAAAATGTCTCTGAAAGCATCAGCATGCGTAACTACTACAATGGCAGTAAAACTGAACATCTGTTCAATATCTCACTGGTACTTTCTCAACTGAAGGAGTTATCATGACCATTCTGTAAATTTCAGTAAGGTAATAAAATTAGTAAATTATATGCATAACTCAATTGCAATGCACAGATTGAATGTTCTTTCAGATATAAATGTCCTCTTTAGTCAAATAAGACAAGTTTGTGCATTAAAACACACCATAGTAGGTCATGATCTGCATCCAATTAAAAAAAATAATTATAAAGCAATTATCAGTCAGATGCAAAAATCTGCTATAAAAATAAATCAAATAAATGAGTACACGTAGTGGTGAAAGAAAATAAATGATGTTATACACAAAACATAAAATGTTTGAACAAAAATAAGCCTTATTACTGAATACCTATACTGAGCAAAGACATACTAATTGTTGGGCATAACTGAGAAATGCCCTTCACATTGCATGTCTTTCAGACTGCAGATTAAATGAGCAGAGGATGTTTCATCTGCTCTAGTGACGGATGCCTGGTCCAGAAACGTAACTACACATGCGTTAGCACTTGATCAATGTACTGTTCATTGAAACAATTGCTGCACTGGGCAGCAGTACTCTGTAACATTCATTTTAGTAGTGCATGACAAGTCAAGGCAGCATGAGGTTGCAGCAGCTAGTCTGGAATGTCGACTCATACTAGACACTTACAGATGGGTAACTAGCAATGTTGTGGTTGCAAAGCACTGCAGGCTGTGCATAGGTGCTCTCAATAATGTCTGAAATATCTGGTGTGAATCACTTATGACTGGAGTCTGCAGAATATTGCAGGCCGCAGGCCGCATGCCCCTATTTCCAATAAAGCAGGAAGGTCTTGGGGTCTAATAAACTGTACATATCATTGCAATATAACAGTGTTCTGGAAGGTGAAATTATCTATTGCCAGAGGAGAACATGTGACTTACTCAGAAAGAAATCTCAGGCAAGTGGGAAAAGTATCAATCAAACCCAGGATTACAAGATGTTACTCATTAACTGCACATAGCCATAATCTTCTGTAATTTGCAGGTATTAAGATCATACAAAGTATTATGGGAGAGGTACTCATAGATGCTGAGGGTAGCAATAGGGAAGTACTGAGCACCCCCACATTGGTATGCCTACATATATGCAGACCGATTTTGGAAGAAGACTCCATAGTACCTCATGCAGAAGATGGATGCACACATTGTGCAGCACTCTTGTCAGCATAAGTGCTACAGTATAGTCTCTCTCTCTCTCTTTGAATATATATATATATATATATATATATATATATATATATATATATACGACAAAACCAACTAGTAGGAACTCGAAGAAACACTATTAAAATGCAGAAAAAAACTTCAAAAATAAAAATCATTCCCATGGGGGGTGCTACAGGAAACAAACACTGGAGACAGGAGCTGATTGCTGAGCACTTCCATTCGGTTTTATTACTAAGAACTTCTTCAGAGTGATACATTAAGTTAAAATACTTTACTTGTTTAAATAGTATTGAGAATGCACATAATTCAAACGAGGTGTAGAATACAGCATTTTGATAGGGTAACAGTGTAACCGAGACTATCTAAATGGACCAATGCAAGAAGAGGACAATATAACACAATTCAAACGAGGTGTTGAATACAGCATTTTGATAGGGTAACAGTGTAAAGAGACGGTCTAAGTGGACCAATGCAAAAAGAGGACAATGTGCAGAGTGTATGCTTTGGCGTGTTTAGGAATACTATCAGCCTAACCATTTTAGTGCACATTTCACATTGATATTTTCATTAAGTCCCAGTGCCATTTCAGCACCAAGGAGGAGTTGCCATTTTAATTATTTTACTTCGAGTAAGGTTTCACAATCACGGTAGAATTTTTGTACTTGCTCGAGTAGAAAAAACTTAAATTTGCTGAAGTTGGGGCAGAGAGAGCTGTGTCTGCCTAGTGCATTTCGATGGTCTTTCTTGCGGACTGCCCCGAGGTGCTCTTTTGCTCTATCTGAGAGCTTGCGAGCAGTCTTTCCTATGTAGAAGGAGCCACAGGTCTCGCAGATGGCAGCATAAACTACAAAAGCAGAGTGGCAGTTGTAGGTGCCATCGAGGTTAAAAACTCAGTTGATGTGTTGGAAAGTGAAGCTGGAGCCTGTGTAGATGAAGGGGCATACTACACATCTGTTGCATGCCTGCATGCCGGTTGGCTGCAGGTGGGTGTCTGTGTGTCAGCATTGGGGGGATTCCTAAGGATGGGTGCTTCTATTTTATCAAAAAATTGCCTTAGAGTCTTGGTTCTCTTGTGGGCAAAGGTCAGGGTGCTGCCAAGGGCTCGAAAGGTAACTTTATCGGCCCTGATTATATTCCAGTTCTCGATAATGATGTTTTTTAAACACGCCAAAACATACACTCTGCACATCCCCATTGGTTATATTGTCCTCTTTTTGCATTGGTCCACTTACACCATCTCTTTACACTGTTACCCTATCAAAATGCTGTATTCAACACCTTGTTTGAATTGTGTTATATTGTCCTCTTCTTGCATTGGTCCATTTAGACAGTCTCAGTTACACTGTTACCCTATCAAAACACTGTATTCTACACTTCATTTGAATTATGTGCATTCTCAATACTATTTAAACAAGTAAAGTATTTTAACTTAATGTATCGCTCTGAAGAATTCGTAGTAATAAAACCAAACTAAAGCGCTCAGCAATCAGCTCCTGTCTCCAGTGTTTGTTTCCTGTAGCACCCCCCTTGGGGATGATTTTATTTTTGAAGTTTTTTCTGCATTTTAATGTGTGTGTGTGTGTGTGTGTGTATATATATATATATATATATATATATATATATATATATATATATAGATCCCCTTCATATGCTGGAAATATCGGAACAATCACTGAAGACCAGAGGAGTGAAGTTCCGAAATATCAAACCCTGTGAATGGAGATTACCATTGTGCAGAACAGGAACTTTCCCATTCTATTAATTGCAATGTGATCTCAGAGTTGATATAAAAGTAGCGGGGGGGGGGTGCCGGGTGGCTTGTCCCCTGTACAAATGTGAAATCAGAGGTTTTCAACTTTGAAATAATTTTTTTATGCCTTTGTTTCGATATTTTGGAACTTTGATACTCTGGTTTTCGATGATCAGAGGTTCGATGTTCTGGTATTTTGAACATATGAAGTAGACCCATAAATGGATATATATACACATATATAAATATGTAGGGAGAGGGAGATATATAAAGAAAGGGTATTTACAATTAGATAGATAAACAGATATGGAGTCACAAGGAAACAGACTAGTGTCAACTAAATCCAACATCCAGCTACACATTTACATTTATGTACATTTTTAACAAACCAATTATTTTAAAAAGTAAGTAGACAAGTCACCATACCCTTTTAAACTATGTTTTGTTTTAGCTGCATTTTCAGGCCATAGTCAAAATATCCATGTGTGCTCTACTGCTGATCCCCTATAAACGGTGAAACATGGCATGTCTACAGCTAGTGAGGGTTGGCTTTATTGGCCTGGATACTTTTATAATGACTTGTAAAAAGTCATAAGCACTTAAGACTTCTTTGACTTGAAAAAAGTCTTGTAGAATCTTGAAAAAAAAATGTAAGAAGATGCATAAAATATAGAGTCAAGGGCACACAGCTAAAACACTTGTATTCCCTGAAGGAGTCATTTGCACTGTATGACTGGCCTGATAAAGGTGGAGTACAGTGGGATAATGTCCTCTTTGGACATATATGCCATGCCCTTAGATAGACGTTTCACAACATAAAGGGATTTCCTCACTACTGTGGCCACATGGTGGTCAAAGGTAAGTTTACTGTCTACATGTGTACCCAGATCCCTGACCTCTTGGTTAAATTTTATGGGCATATTATCAGCATAGTTAATAGCCAGGATTGTTGACTTCCCAAAGGGTACAATTATGCATTTCATAGCATTGAGTTTAAGACCATGGCATTGGCACCATTTGTTAGTCAGAGATAAGCCTTCTTGAAGAATTCTAGTATCTACAGCGAACTTGATGATAACCCCCAGCTTGTAATCATCTGCAAACCTAGTCAGCCATAAACCTACAGTGTCTGCTTCCACTTCAGAGAAATTGATGAAAAAGAAAGAGTGGGCTTAGTACCGAGTCATGGGGGACTCTGCTAGTGACTGGCTGCACCTATTTTGACCTCCTGGCTCATATCAGTGAGCCAGCTAGCTATCCAGTGGGTGATAAAAGGTTTATACCTAGTTTAGTGAGTTTGTCTGTAATGCCTGTGTGGGGAATTGTATCAAAAGCCTCGGGCAGTTCGATGTAAGCTGTGTGCACACTCTTGCCTCGTCTATTGCTTTGATGACCCTCTCAAAGAAGTCCACTAGATTTAATAGGCATGGTCTTCCTTTAACAAAGCCAAACTGTGATGGTTTCACACTTGAAGGCTGCTGATGTCCTCATTTATCATGTCCATGATGATTCCTTTCATGGCCTTCAATATGAGACTGGTAAGACTTTCATGCCTGTAGTTACCCAGATCAGTGGTTGGACCTCCTTTGTGTGGAAGTATGACTGTAGCCCTTTTCCACTCCTTGGACACAAAATCTGACCATAGGCTCCAGCTGAAAAGTGATTTAAGTGGACCAGAGAGGTCATGAGTCATACTTTTTAGTAAGTATCTCAGGATGTTATCGGGGTTCATCAATGCAATGTTTCTGGCCTTGGAGAATGCTTTGAAGACCTGTTCCCTAGTAGTCATTGGTGGGATTGTGGTATGCAGTATTTCCTTTGGACTATGGGGGTTTGGGGGAAGAAATATTAGCTAAACCTGTCAGCCAAAAGGTTCGCAATGGCCTCCAGTTCAGTGTGGGTGATGCCATTTACAATAAGTTCTGAGTATCGTTGTGTATTTCCCCTGAAGTTACAGACATAGCTCCAGAAAGCTATGTGGTTGTGCTTTGCCTGAGAAGCTATTTGTTCTTCAAATTTAGCCTTTGAAGTATTAATTAACCCTCTTAGCAGCCTGTTTGGGTCTATATTATCTAATCAAAGAGGTATTACAACAAATTCCTCTTCATCGACTCCTAAAGACTGAACCAACAATTATGTGAATGGACAAATAAGCAATTTTTTTTCTAGGAAAAAAAATCACTGATCTGGCCAAAAAAGAAACATTACTAACAACACGTCAAAGTGGTGGGCTTTGCCCCCCACCCCCCAATGTGGGGGTCTTTGCTCACCTCACCCCATTAACTAAATATACCAACTCTGAGATCGCACTACACTGGGGAAAGGGGCAAATTCACACTGATGGGCAAGCAATTTGTTTTCCCTAGGAAAAAAAATTACTGATTTGACTGTTCACATAACTGCCACTTCACTCTTTAAGGGTTGATGAAGAGGCATTCGCTGTAATGCTTCTTGATTAGATAATATAGACCTGTCTGTATAGATTGGTCAGGTGGTTTTTAGTATGTCGGGCTTTGTTTCTTCTACACTTGGACAAGATTTTTTATTCTTTCATTGTATAACTGATTGATATTGTGATTTCTCAGGACAAACACTTCAACCTTAAGGTCTATCTTCTTCTGTATTCACCAACTCAAATATTCAAAAAACAACGCGAATAAGAAAAAACTCACTTTAATGAACAAACAAAGCTTTCGGGAATAACCCTTCTTCAATATCAGTAAAACAATGAATAGATTCATTACATATACATATATACAAAGTTATAACAACCATATGACACAGCCGACCTATGAGAATGAAAGCAAAACCACAGCAATTAAAATTTAAAAGCACAAACCTTACATAAATAAGTTTTCTCATAATTAAACAAGTTAATAAATATAATCAAATATAAAACCATAAAATAAAATATTAAATATCAATTGACATTTTATTAATTATTTTTATTTTAATGATACTGCTTTTGTCTAAATTCAAGTATGGGTTTAATAGTAATCATACTATTCAGACCCAGTTTCGTGTCTGCATGCAGCCTTATAATCCATTTGTATTCAGCAATATCTAGCTTGTTAATCATATCTCCTAACCTCAGGCTCTTATTCACTATTTCAAGAACTTTAAATTTAAAATTATGCGTCGTATCCTTCTCAGTCCTATGCTGTACCAAGGCATTAGAAGATATACTTCTCCTCATTTTGGACTTGTGTTCAAACATACGATCTTTCAAAGCTCTAGAGTATTTTCCCACATAAAAACTCATGCATTGTGTGTACGTAGCCAGGTAAATAACCATAGTACTTCTACAAGTTGCCTGACATCTCATGTCATATTTTATCTTACTTACTGGATGTGTGAATACTTTATTTGTACAGATGTCTGTACAACTACAGGCATGACACGGTACCGTACCAAATTTAAAAGATGTTACTCGTAAGCAACTAGTCTCAAAATCTTTATAGCATAAACTTTTCTTTAAGTTATGCTTATTTTTATATGAAAATCTGGGCTTACAACCTAGTATTTTTCTTAGTTACGGCTGAGCCATTAAAATGCACCAGTTCTTTCTGATTATTAATTCAACATCTTTTGTCATATTATTATACGTAGTTATATATCTCAGTATATTATCTGAGCCATCATTTGTAACTTCTGAAGTTGTACATTCAGTAAAAAAGGGGATGCATAAGTATCTCTATTATTCAAAACATTCTCCCTTATTTCATTAATATACCTCATATTATAACCTCTAGTATAAAATTCATGACAAATAAGGTCCATCTGTTCCTGACATTTATTTTTTTCCGTATTAAGTTGACTAGTTCTTAACAGTTGGCTTTTAACAATCCCTTTAAATATATGACGTGTGTGCATGCTCTTTGCATGTGTATATCTATTCACCTGTACATTTTTCTTATACACACGTTTCCAAGTTATTATTACTGCCTTTGTATAATTCAACATCCAAGAAGGATATCTTAGTTCTAGAAAAATTAATAGAAAACTTTAAAAAATGTGTTGTATTACTTAAATAAAGGACAAAGTCATCCAACTCTTGTTCATTTCCCTGCCATAGAAAAAAACAATCATCCACAAAGCGCTGGTAAAAAAATACATTATTTTTGTATCTATTATTTTCATTAAAGATATATTGTATCTCCCATTGATTAAGCACAATGTTAGCATATGTGTTGGCCATGGGAGTGCCCATGGCTATACCTGAAAGTTGCAAATAAGATTGTTTGTTAAACAAAAAAACATTTTTCTCTAGTACAATTTCTATTGCACTACATATAACTTCAATATTTCTCCCTCTCATATCTGAATTGGCGCACAAAAACTCATGAATGGCATCAATTTCATAGTGGTTAGGTATAACAGTAAAGAGGGAAGCTGTGTCCATGGTTACCATAATGAGCTCACTATTCTTATTATCATTATACCATTGATACCGTTTCTTTAAGAAATCAGCTGTATCTTTTATATAGCTTGGACATAGTTTTAAGTATTTACTTAACTTCTCTTGAATAAATACAGAAAGGGGCTCCATTGACCAGCCCCTTCCCGACACTATAGGTCTCATTGGTGGTACCGTCAAGGATTTATGCAACTTAGGTATTCCATAGATTATTGGAATTACCGGGGTTGTGACTGTCATAAAGTTGAAGAGTTCTAAAGAAACATCACCCTGTGCCTATAGGTCATAGATGAACATATTAGCATCACTAATAATTTTCCTAACTTCAGCATATGAAATTTCTTTGAATGTTTTTTCATCATTCAGGAATTCGTGCATTAGCATATTATACTTTTCTTTATCAAAAATCACTATCGCTCCTCCTTTATCAGCCTGCTTAATAATAATATTATTATTATTGACCAAAGCTTTCAGTGCAAGATGTTCACGATATGTCACATTGAACTTTCTGGAATTCATTCTACATTTAATTTCATCTTTATATAATTGTCTCAATTCATTCTCAGAAATAGTGCTAAAAGCATTAAGGATGGGAGCATTATTAGGAATAAATGTACTTTTCTTCTTTAGTTTAACATGTATTTCATTATTTGCTCCCCCATACATCATTTTTAAACTAACATTCCTAATAAATACTTTTAAATCAGTCAGTGCTTCTATAATAGTGTCATTACCAGCCGGTATAAATTGTAAGCCTTTATTCAAAAGGCTAATGATGTCATCAAACAAAGTTAGAGTAGATAAATTTACTACAGATGAGGCCGGCTTACCAGTTAATTACGCCCCTGCTTGCTGTTCGGCAGAGGGCTATTTTTCTTCCTCTTTCCGCCATTTGGAACGACCTCTTGACTGGGAGCACCCTTTTACATCCACTTTCTCCGGTAGATTCGGTACAATAGGTTGTGAGAGGTTTAAAAAAACCTCCATCTTCTTAGTCAGAGATAAGCCTTCTTGAAGAATTCTAGTATCTACAGCGAACTTGATGATAACCCCCAGCTTGTAATCGTCTGCAAACCTAGTCAGCCATAAACCTAGAGTGTCTGCTTCCACTTCAGAGAAATTGATGAAAAAGAAAGAGTGGGCTTAGTACCGAGTCATGGGGGACTCTGCTAGTGACTGGCTGCACCTATTTTGACCTCCTGGCTCATATCAGTGAGCCAGCTAGCTATCCAGTGGGTGATAAAAGGTTTATACCTAGTTTAGTGAGCTTGTCTGTAATGCCTGTGTGGGGAATTGTATCAAAAGCCTTGGGCAGGTCGATGTAAGCTGTGTGCACACTCTTGCCTCGTCTATTGCTTTGATGACCCTCTCAAAGAAGTCCACTAGATTTAATAGGCATGGCCTTCCTTTAACAAAGCCAAACTGTGATGGTTCCACACTTGAAGGCTGCTGATGTCCTCATTTATCATGTCCATGATGATTCCTTTCATGGCCTTCAATATGAGACTGGTAAGACTTCCGTGCCTGTAGTTACCCAGATCAGTGGTTGGACCTCCTTTGTGTGGAAGTATGACTGTAGCCCTTTTCCACTCCTTGGACACAAAATCTGACCATAGGCTCCAGCTGAAATAAATTATATTATAAATTGTAAGCCTTTATTCAAAAGGCTAATGATGTCATCAAACAAAGTTAGAGTAGATAAATTTACTACAGATGAGGCCGGCTTACCAGTTAATTACGCCCCTGCTTGCTGTTCGGCAGAGGGCTATTGTTCTTCCTCTTTCCGCCAATTCCATTGAATCTCTGTTTGGAACGACCTCTTGACTGGGAGCGCCCTTTTACATCCACTTTCTCTGGTAGATTCGGTACAATAGGTTGTGAGAGGTTTAAAAAAACCTCCATCTGCCTGGTGTTTGATTTTGAATTCCGAGTAGACTGTTCAGTGAGCTGAGGTCTCTGCTCAGTAGCTTGCTGCTCATCCGATAATCCTGCCCCCATATGTGTAGCCGCTGGTATCTGGTTCCTATTTGTATGTTCTCCTTCACGAATCATTTTACCAGTAGCTTCTCCCATTCGATTAATGACCTCATGATTGAATCGTTGTTGTAAAATGGATCTTCCTTCAGTTATGGGTGGGTTTTCTGCTTTTTCAAACATGTCTAATTCATCTAGCCTGTTAGACTTCATTGTTGGCTGAGAATTAAAACTATTTTTATTTATATATGTCCTGGGCCAAGAAAATATATGACCGAGCTTAAAATCATTAATGTCCCTTAATAGTTTCTGTTGTTTAACTGCTTGAAGTTTATTATCAAGCATGTTCGTTCTATTAAGCATTAGTTGATAAGAGGATGATATATGTACAAAATCACTCGAATTCACAAGTTCATTCTCAATTTTCATAATCTCTTCTGTCAATTCTTTTTCTATCGGCAAGAAAAAGTCATTTATTAATTGCATATATTCTCTACTTAATTTCAAGTTCAATTGTTGCCAGGTTTTTAGGAGTTCAGGATAAGTATTAGTATAGGAAGGCATCTTTAGTATGCGCAAGCCTTTCGGTACTACATTAAACTCAAGATATGACGAGAAGCTCAGGCGTTGCCACTGAAACCTCTTAAACGCCTGCACCTTCCTTTCTAATTGAACTAATAAGTTATTAAGATGTTCATTGCTCTCATACAAAGAAGCTGTTTGTAGTTCCTTATTACCCATTACGTCCTGTACCAACGGGTTACCTGAAAATTGCAAAAAGTCACGTATAGACCTGGTAGCATTATTGCCCATTACATTCTCATTTTCTTGCATCGAAGTTTGTATCGGCTGTGTCATCTTCAAATAGTATTCAAGTGAGCAACCAAGGTCAAAAAATACAGACGTAAATAACTGAGGACAAACACTTCAACCTTAAGGTCTATCTTCTTCTGTATTCACCAACTCAAATATCCAAAAAACAACGTGAATAAGAAAAAACTCACTTTAATGAACAAACAAAGCTTTCGGGAATAACCCTTCTTCAGTATCAGTAAAACAATGAATAGATTCATTACATATACATATATACAAATTTATAACAACCATATGACACAGCCGACCTATGAGAATGAAAGTAAAACCACAGCAATTAAAATTTAAAAGCACAAACCTTACATAAATAAGTTTTCTCATAATTAAACAAGCTAATAAATATAATCAAATATAAAACCATAAAATAATGATATTGTGATTTCACCAGGGTGGCTTGTCTTTTCAGCTTGTCCTATTCTTAACATGAGTACAAATCACTGTATACAACTATTGATATGGCTGTACAGGGATTTTGTAAATAGTTTAGCATATGCTATGGTGTTTACTGGGTTTGGTGGTGCTTGGAATTTAGCCAAGGTTTCACTTATAGAGAGAGAGGATATCTTTGGAGTAGTTCCTAAATGTTTTTGTTTCTCTGGGTCTCCAAAATTTAATTTTTATTTCAAGCAATACTGCCTTTTGGTCAAATATGATGAACAGGGACATTATATTGGATGAAGAGCATCACTCCCTCATATTTGTGAGTACAAGGTCAAGGATGTTTATTCCCCTTGTGGGAGAATGGACTAAATGTATTAGCAAAGTCTAGGAATCCTTGAGTTTGTGCATTAGAAGTAGCGTAGGATTCCCAATCTATTGAGGGGTAGTTGAAATCCTCCATGAAGATTATATTGGGTTGAATGGGGAGGGACACTAGTACATTGAGATAGATAGTATGGGTTTCCTGGGACATGGAGGGGGACCTACAGTTTGCAAGAATCTGGTACGAGACCCTGTTTATACTGAGCTGCACATGTATGGGTTCCAGTTAGTCATACACTTTAACTAGTCTGGCTGTGAGCTTGTTTTTAATATAGACTGACACTCCTCCACCTTTAGTTCCTTTCTGTGCAGTAGCTGTTGTAAAGATGTGAAAGACATTATAACCTTGCACTGCTTGGGTACTCTCAGCAACTTTAAACTATGTCTCTGTACTACACAGATGTCTACACTCTCCAGGGAGAGGAAGGTTTGCAGTTAGTGGAGTTTCTTGTTAAGACCTCTGGCATTGAGCAGTACCACCTTCAGGTATTCCTTCATAGGTTCAGTTAAGGTGGGATGTTTATAATTTTGGCATTGCCTAAAAAAGGCATCAGGGGGTGGAAAAAGTATTTGCTAATATCCAAAAGCTTAGGGGGGATAAGTGCAGACTATCCCTGGTAAAGAAGCATGGTCTGTCGACCATGTTCTCCCAGGCCATCAAATATTGTACCTCCTTGTACTGACACCAGAAGCTGAGGCAATTGTTAAAATCAATCGTTTTCTGTTGGTAACGTGGCATCATCTTTGGAGAAGGTAGTGTGCTGCTCAGTGCTAGGCTCATACCTGTCTGAGACACATAATCAGCATGTTTGATTGTCTCACTTCAAATAGTCAAGACAGGTACATTTCAGGTCATTAACAACCACATGGACTATGACAGAGTCATACTGGTACCTGTGGTTGAATGATCTGAGTGCCTGTGTTTCTTGACAGATCCCATCCCCGGAAAGACAGCTAGCTGTGACTCTCTTCATACTCAGTTTGGTAAGGGGACATCAGTGTGTCTTAGTATATGAAATGTGGTCATGCTCTGGTTTGCCTTAAGGGCTTAGCAGTAGAGGCATTAGATAGTGTTCCTATCTGTAGCTGTGGGTGGTGTTTTAACAGTTTGTTTACGTGATGGTTGAGAGCCCTTTTTTGATTGTGCTGTGCAGGAGGTCTTAGTGTTTTAGGAAGGTAAGTACCTTTGAATGCCTCGGCATAAGTAGTTTTATATGTAGTGTCTTTACCCTGTCCAGTAGGAGTGATGCAAGTGTCACTAATAACCTTTATAGGATTACTTTTAGTTGTATGAAAGTTTTGCCTCCAGCGTTAAAATGCATTTGCACCTCTCACATACTTATATGGTTTATTAAGAATAAGTGAGTTGTCAGTGTACATGAGGCAATTGTGACAATGCCTCAGAATACCCATCTCAACCAGACTAGCCATAGAAAGAGTCAGGAAGTGCATATCAATGCCTGCTGATTTACTAGGGAGGAGTGGGGGAAACTTAAATAACGAACAGGTCAATAACACAAGGAACTTGATGATTATCATTCAGCTGTGCACAAACTAGATGCTCTGTTGGTTAAAAAATCTGTCTAGACAGCAAGGGATATTTTTGCCAGGATTAGAACCCTGAATACCATCACACAGCTTACCTGCCTTATTCCTTTGAGTCACAGAGGCTGGTAGAAATACTAATCTATCAGTCTGCAGACTATGGCAAGCTTAGCTAATAATAAGAGGTCAGACTCAAACCCTGCACTTTGTATCAGCAAGGTTAAGACATTAACCATTACACCAACCCTATCCAACTACACTGTGAGAGACCGGTGTCTACACATATTACAAGGGGGAATTATGCTGTGCAATGCAGATCACTGATAGATGCTGCTGAGTATAGAGCAGCAGTTCTAACTAAAGACTGTAAAACAGGTCAGAAAGTTTAGATATTCTACATAGAAGCACTCAATTAATGCAGCTGTGACAAAACAACGCAAAAGGCAAGTGCTGAAACAGTGGATATAGTAATGTAAGTCTTTGCTAGTTAGTAGTTTACAAGCCAAGCATTGTGTGACTGCAGCTCTTAAATAGCAGAGGAAATGTGATAAATCAACGTCTTGTGGCCAATCAAAAACAGCTCACTCTTCTTTCCTTTACACAATCCTGGGCCAAAGAAATGACTCAGGCCCCCTCTACTCTCACTAAAGTGGAAAGAAGGCAGTTTTAACTAAAGACTGTAAAAACGGCCAAAAGGTGCAGATATTCAACACAAAAACACAATTAATACAGCTGAGACAAAAACAATATGAAAAACAAGTGCTGAAACAGTGATTATGTTAACGTCAGTATTAGCTTCTGCAGCATTTAGCAGAAACTGGAAACACACTTCTTCTCAAGTAGCATGGTTGCCAAACGTTGCCAGACACCTTGGAGCTTGTAGGTTATGAGACAAGTGTTGTGCAAATGCAACGCTTAAACAGCAGAGGAGAATCAGTAAAAAACACAAACGCCCTATGGCTGATCAAAAACAGTACACTCTTCATTCCTTTACATCGTCTCAGGCCTGGAAATTAACCAGGTTCCCTCTACTCTCACTAAAGTGGAACCACAGCAGTTCCAACTAAAGACTATAAAAATGGTCAAAAATTGCAGATATTTAACACAGAAACACTCAACTGATGCAGAGAAAAACAAGTGCCAAAACAGTAGATATGGTAATGTAAATCTTCATCTTTCTAAAGGATTTTCTATGCCAAATTTTGTTTCCTGCAAGAAAATTTCCTGTGAACAAACTAAATGTTTACTTCTACAGAATTCAACATAGGGCAGGGTCCTGACCAGTCGGTGTGTATGGAAACTGTTTAAGTATAAATAATTTGCTACCTAAGTGGGCTCATGGCACATTCTGATAATTGTCTGTCCTATAATAGACTACAAAGTGATTTCCAAACCATTTAGGTTCAAAGGCATGTGACTCAGGAGACTAGGTCAATTTCCCCAACTGCCTCAGACCAGGTTAAGGGGTTTGCACAGATTCACACAGTAGACAAATGGAAGCAGAGATAATCAAACTGTAGAGTGCAGGAAACCACTTGTTCATAGCTCACTGCCTTATTCTTCTGCATTAACTGCCTGAGGATTAGATTGCATTTGTTCAGAAATACATTTTGCCACTTTGTAAGTGTTATTTCATACCTCATTAAATTTTATAGTTTCTGAAATAGTAATAATGCATGCAAAAACAAGGTAGTTTCTTTACTACGAATAAAATGCATTTTTCCACAATATATGACAAATATAAATATTTTCAAGGATTTGCACAAAGATGTTTGCTAAAATGGGCCAAATGCTGTGCATATCATTGTACATCTCTTTTGCAGGTATTTTTCTTATTGAAAGCAAAATAATCGTGCTTCAAACAGAACTTCAAAAGTTCTGTCACAAAACTGATTCAGGCCTGTCAAGTTCAACATTTCACATTGCTTGGGAATCATCTACATGGTCAGTGGAGGTGTATAGTGAAACCATGTTACTGGATCCCTAATTTCTCCTAGGCATGTTTAGTCAACTTCCCAACTACATACTCCGCATTTTGTTAATATATGTGGATGATTGTCTTGCATAAGGTGGTAGTTTACATACTTTTTAGGAGGCCACCTACAGATGCCATTCTTGGTTCTTAAGATGACCTGAGATGCATTCACTTCTGCTAGTAACACCGGGAACTTTTTTTGCATCTGTTAGCAATGTAAATCCTGCAGAAGCCTCCCCCCAACCACCCCCATCATCAAGTTGGATCAAGTTCAGTGATCATTCATGCTATTGCCTTACACCAGCTAATCATGTCTGTTATTCTGTATCTGACCTTTGACATTGTTCTGTTGTGCACACTCACAGTGCTGATGTCATACAGCAGGTCCTGTCAAACTTGCACCCTTGCTTGCTGGTTAGTCCTGCTTTGTCTGCCAACACAGGCCATACTGCCCAAGTGCATACAGCAAGACCTCATTTTCAATGTGGCTGAAGATTTTTGGTCAAGCAAAATTTGCCAGAATGAACTCTTTGAAATCTAAGACAGAAAAAAAACAGTGGCATCTGGCATGAGGGCAGCAACCACTTTGACAATGTGCATTGGATGATGAGGTATTTTTAATGTTTTGTTTAGATCTCTTGGATCAATACATATTCTGATATTATCTGAGCTTTTCTTTTTATGAGCTACTATCATGGAGGATACCCATTCAGTAGGTTCTTCTACTGGACAAATTACTCCTAGCTGCACCATTTTGTCTCGCTCAGCTTTGACTCTGCTCTGCAAAAGTATCAGCATCCTCAGAAAAAGTAGTTTGGGTGAAGTTTGAGCTGTTGTCATGCAGGCTTACATGGTGAATGTCTTTATTAAGTGAAAGCAGTCCCATTTTCAAACTGTCGCTGAGGCCTTATAATGACTGTACGTGTCTCTTGACTACAAAAAATTGCAATTCAAAACTGTTCCAGCAGAGTAACATGAAAGCACTATGGAGCTCTTCACCACCATAAGCAACAAGCTTTGCACGCTTTGTTAAATCAAGTTGTTCTGCAGCTTTTACTCTGGCAAATGTTTCTGCTGACATAACATTGCACTTTGAGCCAGTATCTACTTTGAGCTCTACAGGACTCCCATTAATCCAAACAGTACAAAAGCTCTCATTCTTTCCCCACAAATCTACTGCATTGACTGGTTCACCAGGCACAGACACACCATTAACATAAAAAGTAGGGTCGCAGCTTTCTAATTGATCAACTTGCCTTTTGGAATGCCCTCTATTAATAAAAGAATGTGCCTTATTTGATTTACAGAATCTTTTGAAATGATTCCACTTATTGCAAGAATGACATTGCTGACCAAAAGCTAAGCACTTTTCTCTTTTGGGTTTGTGATTTCCACCACAATTATGACTTTGAAGCTGGGTGGGGGTACATGTTTTGACTTTGATGACTCACCCTTATGCTTCACTGAGCATGCTCTGGAATTTGTTGGAAAGACTCGGGGTTTCCCAGGGACTCTTACAGGACCTGCTGTAGCTGCCATATGCTTGGGCCTGTTTCTTTTAACCACATGTTGCATACTATCAACATGAGGTTTGTCACTGTGTATTTTGCAGCTATTCTCATTGGTAAGCATACTTGTGTGCTTTTCTGTAAGCTCATATATCTGACAAATCTGAATGGCCTTATTCAAAGTTAAATCATGGTCTCAAAGGAAAATCTTTCTCACTGTGTCATTTTTAATACCACACACAAGCCTGTCCTTTATCAACTCAGCTTTCAAATCACCAAATCTGCATGTTTTAACTTTATTTCTCAAGTCAGTTATATATGCTGCAAAAGTTTCACCAAGCTTTTGATCCCTTGTGTAAAATAAGCGCCTTTCCATTGTAATATTCATTTGGGGGTTACACATTTTTCTAAATTTACATTTTAAGCACTTGGGGTCTTCCCTCGTTTCAGCTGGTACTGCAATATGGCAGTCTTCCCCCTTCCCCTGAAAACACAGCAGATGCATACACAAATGAACACTGTCTTTCAATGGCCTCTGAACCAGCTAAATTAAGCAGAATAAATGACTTTGTTCATGTGTCTTTGTCAGAAAAAGCAGCCTGTCTGAAAATATCATATTCCTGCTCAAACACTCTTCAGTTTTCTGCAATATAGGTTCATAGGTTCATAGGTTCATACTAGGCTATCTGCCCTGGGGAAATTATAAGCCTAGCCCGATTCTGTATGGCTTATGCCACCCCTTGATTTGAGTATACTGTGCCCTTTTTAAGGTTTAGTTTACTGTGCCTCTGTCTAATAGTGACACGGGAGTAATCCCTGGGACAAACCTACGATCTCCCATCCACCTATCAAGATTCTTCTTGAAGAGATTCAGTGAGGTGCTCTGCCTCACATGAACTGGAATTCTATTCCAGAGCGAAGGGAGCCTCTGGGTTATGAACCTGTCCCTCCAGCAAGTTCTATTTATTTCTGTGCTGAGGTTCAAGTCCCTTGAGCGTGTGGCTCTAAGGGATTTAGATTTACTGAGGTGGAGCATGTCCATTAATTCTGGATTTGACATAGCTTTGTATGTCAGGCATAGATCGCCTCAAGTAGGTGGTATGCAACTGAGTAGAGCTGGAGTTTTTAACCGAGCAGCATATGGCATCTGTTTGAGACCCTTGATCCTCTTGGGGAGATACTTTTGGGGTCTTTCTAATTGCTGCAGGTGTCGGGTAAGGTACATCCCAAAAGGGCATTGTATTCTATGATGGGCCTGATGAGGGATGAATAAAGGCACGATTACCTCTCTTGATCTAGATGTGAAACCCTTTGTGATGAGGTGGGCTATGTAGAAGGTCTTTCTAACCACTTTGGCAATGTGGTTTTCAAAGGAGAGATTGCTATCAACTTGGGTCCCCAGGTCCCTAATAACTTTCTCTGTACTTAATGGGTTTCCGCCTATGTGGTAATTTGTGGGCACATTGTTTTGCCAAAGGGTATGACTATACATTTTTGGCATTTAGCTTTAAACCATGGCGCTGGCACCAGTTATCTGTCTCTGTGAGACCTTTTTGAAGGATGTTTGTGTCAGCTGGAGATGGTGAGCCATAGTCCTCCCACGTGTGCCTGTACCTCGGAAAAGTATATACCGAACAAGAGTGGTCCCAGGACAGAACCCTGTGGGATGGCACTTGTGACCGGTTTCGAGTCTGACATGGCTCCAGCAACTCTCACTCTGTGGGTTCTGTCTTTTGAGCCAGTTTGCGACCCATCTTGTGACATAGGGGTTTATATTTAAGCTGGATAGCTTATCTATGATGCCCGAGTGGGGTATTGTGTCAAATGCCTTTGCAAGGTCCAGATAGGCTGTGTGGACTGCCTTCCCTTCATCTATGGCTTTGGTGACTGTTTCGAAGAGGTCAACCAGGTTCAAAAGGCAGGATCTGCCCTTGACAAAGCCGAACTGGGTAGGATCTAGTGTCTGTAGGTCCCCAATGTCTTTGTTTATGAGCTCCATGATGATCCTCTACATAGCCTTGCAGACTAAGCTAGTCAGGCTTATGGGGCGATAGTTTCCAGGGTCCATAGAGGCTCCACCTTTGTGGAGTGGGACCACTGTTGCTGTACGCCATTCTGTGGGCACATATCCTGTAGTGAGGCTGAGATTGTATAGCTGTTTTATTTGAGGGATTAGTTCCTCTTGGAGTTCATGTAGGACAACCTGGGACGCCATCTGGTCCCAAGCAGTGTTTTGCTTTGGAGAGGGCAGCCTTCACCTGAGCATCAGAAATGTTTGGGAGGCAGCCCTCTGCCGGGATAGATACTTGCTCTTTTGGGGGGGAGGGGGGGGGAGTTTGCACTGAACCTGTCTGCCAGGATATTGGCGATGTCTGTGGGTTGTGTATTTTTTGTCGTTTAGAATCAACTCAGAACAAGTCTGGGAGTTGCATCCCAGGTTTCTAACATAACTGAAAAAAGCCTTATGATTGTCTTTGGTGTCCTGTACAATTTTTCTCTCGAAGCTGGCCTTGGAGGATTTTATGAGGGATCGTAATTTTTTGCTAGTACTGATCAGAGATGCCTTCCCTATTAGGGATTTTGCTCTATCATGTAGTAGCTTCCTCCTTCTGTTGTACAGTTTATTTATGGCAGGGATCCACCAGACTGGATGCCTGCCTTTGGATGATTGGGTCTTGGTTTTGTTTGGGATTGCATGATCCATGCATTCCTGGAGATGTCAGTAGAATGCGTTTATATAGGATTCTGCAGTTTGGGCCATAGTTTCCACTGGCCCTGGAGCCTTGAAGGATTCCACTTCGGTTTTGAGAAGTGAGAAGTTCGCTTTTGAGAAGTTTTTCACTGTGGTTTTCTGGGCTGGGAGTGGGGTCGGGATGTGGACATCCAGTGAAATTAGTTTATGGTCTGATCTTACCAATGAGGGATATACTTCTGGTGTGGAGCATAGAGTCCCCATGTTGGTAATGATCAGGTCTAGTATGTTGTCCCCTCTTGTGGGAGTGGTGACTAGTTGTTCCATAGCATTTGAGTTTATAATTTCCAGGAACCTTTGGGCTAAGGTGCTGGGGCTTGAGTAGTGCTCCCAGTCAATGTTTGGGTAGTTGAAGTCACCCAATATAATGGTGTTCGGAGAGATCTTCATGTTCTCCAATGTTTTCAGGAAAGCCGAGTGGGATTCCTGACTTTGAGAGGGTGGTCTGTAGGATGCTATAAACTGAAAAGCAGTCTTGCCCACTGTTAGTTGCACATGGATGGTCTCCGATACTTGCAATGCCACTAACCTGGAGGTGTGGATATCCTTGATAAATATGGAAACTCCCCTCCTTTTGTGGTTCGGTCCGGGTTTTGGGGCCGAAAAGCATGATATGAGGTATAGCCTGGTAGTGCTGGGGTGCTCTCTGGAGCCTTGAACCAGGTTTCTGTCACTGCACAGATATCGATGTTCTCCATACTGAGGAGAGCTTCGAGTGCGTGCATCTTCAGGTTAAGACTTCTGGCATTTAGCAGCATTACCCTTAGTTTCTTGTTCCTTGTGCTGTCTATGGGGGTGGGTTTGACTTCTGAGCCTTGCCTAAAAAAAGCACTATGGGGCTGGCAAGAGCCTTTGCCAATATCCAAAAGCCCAGTGGTGACAGATGCAAGCCATCCCTAGCGAAGCAACGTGGCTTGTCGAGCATATCATCCCAGGCTGACAGACACTGGATCCCCCTTTGAATGACACCAAAATTTTAGCCAGTTGTTAAAATCAATCATTTTGTCTTTGTACTGTGGCATCATTCTAGGTGAGGGTAAGATGCTGCTCAAGGTCAGGGTCATACCAGCCTGGGCTACATGATCAGAGAGCTCCTCTATGTCTTTTTCATGTAGTCCAGGGAGGTACGTCTCAGGTCATTCACACCAGCATGTACAATGACTGAGTCATATTTGTATTTGCTTTGGAGTGACCTGAGTGCTTGCGTTATGTGGCGGATCCTAGCACCCGACAGGCAGCTCACCGTGACCTTCTCTTTATTCAGCCTGGTGAGCGGGACGTCAGTGTGTCTGACAATAGAGTCACCTATTACAAGAGTATCAGGTGTGTTATTCAGCCTTAAGGGCTGTGGCTGCCTGGCACACTGACTTTGTGGGTTATGTGTTGTGCGTGTTTTGTTTTGAGGTAGTGTTTGCTTGGATGTCTGCTTTGGAGGTCACTGTTGCTTAGGTAGATTTTTATTTAGAGCTTCCGAGTATGTTTTTGTGTATTTATGTATTTGGTTCGCTGATGTGGTGGGACTATTTGATACTGGAATTGTGTTGTGTGAGGTTACCTTCTTCTCCTGACTGGTTACACCAGTTTTGAGATGAGAGAGCTCAGCCTCCAATTTGGCTAAATAGTTGCATCTCTCACATATATTTGAACCTGTTTGGAGGAGGAGAGGGTTGTCCGTGTACATGAGACAGTTGTAACATTGCCTCAAAATTCCCAGATTCACCAGCTGGACTGGAGAGGAAACCATTGACTGACCTTTGGACATGCTAGAGTAATGTAGGGAAACTGAATTTAAGATGGACCAATAGAGGACAGGGTAATCGTAGAGAGTATAAGAGTAAGTAGTGCTTATGGTTTAATAGTGCTAACTTGTAGGATTACTTAATTGGACCAGTGAAGGGCCTTAAAATGAGAATATGGTGTCATCAAACACAAGTAGTGCAGGTCTGTGAAAGCCTTCTGCCATGCCCACAGATTATAGTAAAACACAATGCAAAATTGGCCCTTGTAATTATGTACGAACATGTACACACACCAGATACTTGTAATAATATTCAAATGCACAATAAACTCTTCAAAAGACTGTACTCTGTGAAATATGCTTTCAAACAACTGTATTTTGCAAAATATTCTTTGAAATAACTTTACTTTCTGAAATAACTGCACTGTAATACTGCACACATTTTCAAACACTTTGTACACTTTGGATATTTTGAATAGCTTTAGTTAATACAAAAAAATTAGCACATATGGTCGTCATCCCTTTTTATACATTTTATGCGATTCAGATATTGTTTCAAACATTTTCTTAATTATTTCAAATATTTTTATCAATGTGTCACAGTTTCAAACATTTCATTTAAAAAAAATTCATTTTGAGCAGTCTGAGTGTTTCATTTTATATTTATAATGAAAAAAATCATTTAAGCAAGTTTTAGTACCTGGAATTTGTTTCTTATCTGTTTTGTAAGTTGTTTGAGCAGTAGGGGTGAGCTACTCCTGTATATTCCTCCAAGTTTAACTGGGTGCCTCATGGCTGTAACTCTGGATCCCATTCTCACACCATGTCACTCTTCTTATGCGCATTAAGAAGACATTGAGGCTTTAGTGTTTGTTTAAGTAGTTTATTGTATACAAATACATCAGGAGGAATGGAAGAAACATTAAACTTAAACTGTCTAACTAACTGGCTGACTACATACATGCATGCTCTTACTCTGACTGCTCATTCAAAACAGCACTCTTGCTTGCACATGCTCAGTACTTATATGCATGT
Organism: Protopterus annectens; assembly: GCF_019279795.1. Lineage (NCBI taxonomy): Eukaryota > Metazoa > Chordata > Ceratodontiformes > Protopteridae > Protopterus > Protopterus annectens. Next base: position 1,968,365,584 of record NC_056731.1, read on the forward strand.
GCTGACTCACTGGAAAGGTTCTTAAAGGTATATCACACACACTGATCTACATATATGACACAAATTTTAGAATGTACGTTAAATCGGAATGCATCTCATGACCTAACCTTTCCAACCACAGCAAACCTGTAAGTAGTACAGCAAATATACTGCCAGAAAACCAGAGTGCTTTATGTCATGCCTCTCAAATGTGACCACAATAGGTAAAATGAACAAGATGCACTTCAGTAGACAGAGCTAGGTATATATGTCTTATAATGTGCATGAAAGCTCTCTGTCTGCCTCTGTAAGATGATGTTAACAGCTTCCAGGACTGTGTAAATGCACTGCACTGCTGCACATAAGAAATTTAAACTGGCAGCATAACAGAAAAGTCTGCAAAAATGAACCATCTCTTATACTATATACACAAATTAGACATTGTGGAAATAATGTATTTGAATTACTTAATCACACATCTGCACAGCATTCCATTTTCACATGGGTCATGCATGAGACCCTCATGAACCATGCCAATGTCACAAAGTCATGTAGTACTGCTGTACATGAATGAGTACAGCACTGCTGAAAATGATTCCAGAACATGTTCAGGTGCACAGGAGTTTGTCATATTTCTCTGCAAACAGAGATTATAATGGTTATGACTGCTTCTGGTTTTTAAAAACAAAGATCTCTGCCTGGTGCATGAAAAATATTTCAGCGAGCACATCTTGTGTGCCTATGGTAGTCATTTTAAGAAAGCCAATGGGTGATAGGACATGGCCCAGGTACTGACCAGGGCTATAGGCATCTCAACTTCTGTTGAGCAGTGTGGGCAACACTATGATGGACTGTAGCAGTTGCAGTAGCTACAAAAGTACTATCCTAACATAATTTCTAAGTGAAAGGCAGAGGTTCAAAGTGGACAGCCAGAGACATACTGTAAATATTTTTTGAAACATTTTTGCATCATTTACCTGACATGTTTATGCTAAAGCTTGGGAGGAGCCAGGTTAGCTGCCACAGGGGGGCAGAAAAAATGCAGGCATGGCAGAGTTAGTGTGACTGGACTATTAGTTTCAGTATGCAGTATTTTGATTACATGGTACAGAATGTGTCACATATGATAATTTCACTATTGTACAAGGTTGAAGGCATCCTTCCAGAAGGCAGCCATACCATGTCACCTTTACTGTGACAATGACAGCTGCAGCAGTTACTCAACAGGATAGAATGTCTTTTGTAGCAAAGAGGGATTCAGCCAAATGGCAGGTCTTTGATATTGGGGCACAAGAGGGCAACAGGAAGGCCAAATGTGCCATGCTACTGCCCACTGAAGGTCAGCAATTGAAAACAATTTGGGTCAGGTTGCAGTGCGGACATTCCTTGTAGCTCAGTCTGCCAGCACCTCACCCTATCTCCTGCCTGGTGTGACCCCTTCCTATTGTATTAATCTGCATGTTCAAGTTAATTAGTCCACCCTCTGTATGTCCCCATCCCCTGACTCCCCAACCTCATGTATACATAGCTTCCCATATTGTCTACAGTTCATTGGTTCATAGGTTCACAGGAGGTGTCCATAAGGAACATGGGCATCACCACAGAAGAGAATTTATGATTCCCCATCCATTGATCCAAACGTCAGAGAACTGCTCTGCTTCATGTGAATAGGAAGCCTGCTCCAAAGAAAGGGTAATCTCTAAGACTCTTATGTCTCTCCAGCATATTTTGTTCATGTCGCAGACCAGGTTTAGATCCCTAGATTGGTTGACCCTTGTGAAGTTTGTCTTGAAGAATGTGCAACAGTTTCATCAGGGCTAGATTTGTGAGTACCTTGTAAGTTAGATGTAGATCACCCCTTAATAGTCAGGAGAAGACAGAGTAATGGGAAAGGACTTTTAGTCTATCCACATAGGATATGTTGTTTACACCCTACATTATTTGTTTGCATTAAACCTCTGAGGCTGCTCCAGCTGTTACAAGTGCCTGGCCAAGTACATCCCAAAGGGTGTATTGTACTCAATTATTGGTCTGATAAAAGCCTAGTACAGTGGGACTATAACTTCCTTGGATCTGGATGCCATGTTTTTGCTTATAAGCTGTGCCACATAGAAGGACTTCCTCTATACTGTGGACACATGGCAGTCAAAGTTCATACTACTATCTATCTGTGTACCTCTGAATCCACTCTTAGGGATGTGCTATTAATGTTGTAATTTGTAGGCATAGCTGATTTCCCAAAGGGTATGGGTATGAATGTTTTGCATTTAGTTTTAGGCCATGGCTCTAGCACCAATCATTTGTCAAAGTCAAACCCTTCTAAAAGATACCTACATCACTGGGGGATTCAGTATTTAGTGATTCCCCCAACTGGCATTCTTAAGCAGACTTAGCCAGCCATAGGCCTTCTACATTAGTCTTGACTTCAGAGAAGTACATTCTGAAAAGGAGTGGTCTCAGCACCGAGCCCTACTAGTAACTGGCCTATTGCTGGAGTTGGATTCACCCACCCTAATAACATGTGTCCTGTCCGTGAGCCATTTAGCTATCCTTCTGATGATGTAGGGATATATGCCCAGTTTTGTGAGTTTATCTATGACACCCAAGTGGGAGATTGTGTCAAATCCCTTAGCCAGGTCAAGGTAGGAAGTATGCACTGTTATACCCTCATCCATGACTTTCTCAAATAAGTCCACCAGATTGAGCAGGCATGTCCAGCCCTTGACAAAGCTTAACTGGGTTGGGTCCAGTGTTTGGAGGTTTCCAGTGTCATTTTTTATCAGGGCCATGATTATTCTTCCATGGCCTTGGATATATGACTTGACAAACTTATGGGTCTGTAATTTCCCAGGATTTTTGATGGGCCCACCTTATGTATAGGAATGACTGTTGCTGCCTTCCACTCCACAGGGCAAAAGCCAGTCTGGAGGTTGTAGTTAAATAGGCATCCTAGTGGACCTGCTAGGTCTTGTTCCAAGCTATTAAACAGGTATCCTGGGATATTGTCAGGACCCATCAAAGCCATGTTTTTAGCTGTAGAATGTGCAGTGGTAACCTGTTCTTTGGTGATAACTGGTGGAACAATGATGGAGGGTATTTCTCAGGGTGTAACTGGAGGTGATGAATGTGAAACTTGAGCTGAATTTATTGGCCAGCAGATTTTCTATATCTTCTGGATAAGTATAAGTGATGCCTTCTACAACTAATTCTACACATTGTTGGGTGTTGCCCTTAAGACTGCAGACATAACTGAAAAATGCCCTATGATTATCCTTAGATTGAGAGTCTGTCTTTGCCTTAAAATTTGCTTTTGAGGACTTGACTAGTCCCTTGATTTGCTTATTAAGACAAATGAGAGAGTTTTTGCTCTGATGTGCACATTCTTACTTCTAGACAGAATTTTCTTTCTTTAGTTGTACAACCTATTTATACCAGGGGGTCCACTAGAGTGGCTTGTTTTTGTGATTTACCTTAGGCTTATTTCAGTCTGATACTGCTGTTTCTATGCAGTTATTTATATGGTCATACAGGGTTTTTATGCATGCCTCTGCCTAGGTCTCTGTGTTTTCTTTGTTTGGGGGAACTTGGAAACTAGCTATGCCATCACTTAATAGGAGGGAGTTTGCCTTAGAAAAGTTCTTAAAGGTTTTGGGGTTAAGTGTGGGTTCTATTTTTATATTTATTTCAAAGGAGACTGCTTTGTGATTTGATCTAACCAATGAGAACATCATGCTTGGATGGGGGCCAACTCTCTCCAATATTTGTAAGTACTAGGTCTAGGATATTTGTACCCTTAGTGGGTGTCCAGATTAGCCACTCCAGAGCATTTGCATTCACTAACCCCGGGATTCAAGAAGCTTGGTGCAAGGACGATTTTAGCCTTGCACAGAGCATCCTCACTACAGATGACGCAGCAGCACCATATGAATATGTATGAGGGCACGCCGCTGCACCCTCGACATGTACAGGAAACATGTGCGAGTGCAGGGGGCATGTACAAGTGCTCTACAGAAGCGTAAACATGTCCCAACACTTGCAAAACCTACTATGCCTACTAGTAGTAATAGTAAGTCAGTAAGTCAGTGTCTGTGGATACCGAAATGTATGCTAAGCATACAAGAGTGTCCACGAACAGTGAAATAAAATCGAAGTAGTAAACACACAAGCATGTAGTTGAATGTAGAGCCCTTTCCCTAGAACCTTCACAATTAGATTCCCTGTCCCTGTGTCCCTATTATGCATTTGAATTGCTGTAATAAGTTGTAAACAATGTGCAGCATGTCTGCCTGTCGCTGCCCTCCACCGAGCATAGCTTACACATCATATTCATTCAAATAGAGAAAAACATGCAGAATCAACGTAAGTGTCAATAGTGTAGTGTTTAGAGCATCTGCCTAACAAACAAGCATTCACGGTACGAGCCCAACAATAGCACATATCATTTTGCATGTGGAATGAATGTCGTTTTGCCATAAAACTGACATAAGAGTATCGCATGATATATTTAACTTAAATATCATTCAAGCAAAGTGGCACTGTCATAATGAATAAGGTACTAGTAAGCAGGTGCAAGCACAAATAAGCAGCAGTAAACAGATATAAGTACCAGTAAGCAAGTCTGAGTGCACATGCGCGGATCTAAGCAGTGCCCAGCATAGGAAATATATGTAAGTATATACAGATATATAATAATATATATAATAATATATATATATATATATATATATATATATATATATATATATGAAGAAAGAACGACGTAACAATAAAGCATACAAAAGGAATGAAAAGGGAATCAACAGCAACCCCAGCGTATGTCATATCCAGCTGGGCAGGAGTGAGCAAAGCACTGCTACTCACACCACAGGCAGGATATTACCAGTGGGAGTAACATTGTTGATTTGCTAAGTCTAATTTACACACAGAGGGTAGTCCCTGGTGGGACTACCCAAAAATTGATAGGATGATTGGCCATCCGACCATTACACAAGCAAGGGCAGGTATGTTCAAGGACTAAATGGTGGGAGAGCCTGAGAATACATGGGTTGGGACAACATACGTGTAGGGCCCCTAATGCTCGGGAAAGGGCAATGTGTGGAGGTGTGTCATGGCTGCGATAACAAGTGGACAGTGGATGGTATGCGTGTATTTTGAACATGGGTGGGGTGGAGGAACTATGAGTATGAAATTATGGAGCCAGGCGTGCCAGGGTTGAATGGGTTGGTTCTAATTGGACCGCCCCATGGAGGTCAGTGAGTTCGTTATAAGTATATATGCATACACACATGCAGACATCAATATGTAGAAGTACATTCTCTGTAACACATTCATTCCATTTACAGACATAAATAACATGAATGTGCCCTTATGAACCTTGACAGAAGATAGAATAAATAGGTTGTGCAGAAGAGGGATGGGACGAAATTGCTAAAACGCAGAAGTGTGTACAATGTCCGAAGTCAGTACTGTGCTGAAAATAATCAAATGTGAGGACTTTCCCACACATAGAATCATTCCTGTGATCTGCCTGCTACAGCAACGCAAATTACTAAACAGGTCTATTTGTAAAAGAAATACGCCAAATACATACATAATTAGGCTCTTGTGTGTAACGTGTGTGTTACCACATAGTCATACTTATTAAATTAATTGTAGTGTCATGTTAACGGGAGTAAGGATGTAATGAAGTATAGAGTCTAATCTTGACATAAACAAATGCGTGTCCCATGTGGAACAACCCAAAAATTGTTAATAGCATTCTTTTGGTCGCTCATGTCACCAATGTTTGTGGACTACATGCTTGGGAGTTCTGAGGATACGCGGAGTGAGTCAACCGATGGGATGCATCTATAGGAGTAGGGAGTGGACAATGTCTAATGGTGCGGATACACCACAAATCCGACTGGAGAATGGATGATTGCAGTGTTGGGGAGGCATTGGGGTGTTTGGTTGGGGAACCAGGAGCCATGGGTATATGGGTATATATGCAAATGAAGCAGCATGGCAATAGTGTATTGGTTAGAGCAACCGCCTAATGAACAAACATTCCCGTACCAAATCCCACTGTATCACATACCATTTACCATCGGTAATCTGTACGTGAACATAATGTGACATCTGTCCACTGTATAACCTGCAAAATATCAATTAAAAGTTAACTGGAGTGAAGTGTCAGTGTCATAATGAATAAGGCACTAGTAAGCAGGTCAAGCATATATAAACATCAGTAAGCATGTGTAAGTGTGTTTGCGCGGGGTATGTATTGCTTTACAGACATACACACACACACACACACACACACATATATATATATATATATATATATATATATATATATATATACACACACACACACACATATATATAAATATATATATATATATATATATATATATATACACACACACACACACACACACACACATATATATATATATATATATATATGTATATATATATATATATATATATATATATATATATATATATATACACACACACACACACACACACACACACACACACACACATATATATATATGTATATATGTGTGTGTGTGTGTGTGTGTGTGTGTGTGTGTGTGTGTGTGTGTGTGTGTGTGTGTATACACAGATATACAGCTATGCTAGGAAACAGCACACAAGGATGACATATGTTCACAGGCTATGCCAATGGAAGTGAAGAGCCCAAGCAAGAAACATGAAACACGTAGCATGACCTTCCAACCCCACAGCTGGACACAGGAATATTACACACAAACAATGTAAAGAATCCACTGCTCCCCAGACCACAGGCAGAATACAACTGGGGAGGTACACAGTGCACCTGTGAATTCTAATCTTGGAACACAGACTGGAGTGTCCCTTGCAGAACATCTCAAAAATTGCCAAGACCAAAAGAAGGTGATAGACCGACCATTCTGGCTGGGGTGTATACATACTCGGAATACAAGTGTGGGAAACCCTGATGACCCAGGAGCCGAGACAATTGTATGAATTGGGTCCCGTGAAGTAGAGAGTGGGCAGCGTGTAGTGGTGTGTCCAGAACAGACCAGGACCCAGAGTAAGGATGGCTGCTGCTGAGAAGGTGTGGGAGGGGGAACTATGGGTAGCTACTTATGGGTCTAGGTGTGCAGTTGTTGGCTGATGTGGGCCTATATGGACAGCCCTAGGGATGTAAACAAATGTGTTCATTGGGCAGAGGTGTCACCCAACGAGCAGCCACACCCACTACAAGTCCCACTGCACAAAGTGTAATCTATATGGCAAGGAATGGAATAACCAGATGTAGACGTATATATGTAGAGGTATGTGTGTGTATATCTACTCATAGCGACATAGAGATAAGCCTCTCCCTCTCTGTAGTACAAATGTATACATACAGAGACAGAATACAGATACATACCCACATATACATATATACATATGCAGACACCCATAGACCCATATGTTGTGAGATATATATATATATATATATATATATATATATATATATATATATATATATATATATATATATATAGACAGCAAAATATAAATATACATATATATATATATATATATATATATATATATATATAATATATCTGTATATATATATATATATATATATATATATATATATATATATATATATGTGACTGTAAATATACACATGTATATAACTAGTATATGATACAGCAGTTATGAGTAACATATGTTCACAGGCCATGCATATGGGAGTGAGGGATCCAATAAACAAACGTTTAACACATAGCATCACTCCCCCACCCCCCCAGCTAGGCTGGTGAGACATACAGACACACAATAAAGATAAACATACCACTGCTTTCCAGACCACCGCAGGATACTACCAGTGGGAGAGACCTGCCAGGTCTAATCTTGAAACATAGACATCGATGTCCCTTGTGGGACACCAAAAATTAATGATCGGAGGCAGTCCCAGTAATGACTTATCAAACCAGGCTGTAGATGTACACGGACCAGTAGGTTGTTCAAGCCTGATAACCCATGGGTCGACACAACATACAACATGTGTCCTGACACGGGGAAAATGGGCAGTGTGTAGTGGTGTGTTTATACCCCACTATGGGTATGCAATTATGGGCCTAGGTGTGCAGGTGTCAGCTGGCGCAGTCATATTAGGACCACCCCGGGGACATAAGTAATATTCCAAAATGGGCATAGCTGACGCCCATACCTCTCAACCCCTAAGAGCACATCCACTGGACAGGGCATAAACCATTGGGAGAACAAATAGGGACCATACCTCTGAACTGTCCCCGATTTCCAAGGACGTCCCTAATTTCGACTCAGTTTCTAACTCTTTATTAATTTATTTATTTATTTGCAATTGATTGCCGGGGAAGTCCACTGGGCCGAAGTGACCCATTTTCAGTGGAGGCCCAGGGAGAAAAGCTCCAAGATGCATTATACAATTTAGATACAAATGATAGTTAATATTAAAGATCTTATGTAGAATAGTTACTCACAAATGCATTCAATATCATGCATAGTTAAATTCATTAAGCTTGAAGGTAGGGATCACACAGTTTCATTTGAGGAAAACAGATATGGGTTAGGTGTGGAAACAGTTTACATACAAACTTTTTAAGAAAATGTAAATACACTTTACATACACACATCAACAGTAGAATGCTATTTACAATATTTACAAGGTTGGGCTGTGTGAGGGTAGCTGTAGGAGGTGAGAGCTTAGAGAGAAGCTATAGAAATTGTTGTCCCACTTAATCCCTCCTAAAACTAGTGACATTTGGAGGAAAGGTGGTGAATTACATGTAATGAATAACGGCAACAATTAAGAGTTATAAACATCATTTACCTCAGAAAATGTGTATGAATTCATATGCTCTGAGTCTGTCAATGTGTCAGGTTAATAGCACCTCACAAGACATCTGCAGCAACTGGAAAGGCCACAGAAGTACCTCACAAAGAGGATTACTGGCCTCAAACAAATGCCCTACACTGACCGCCTCAAAAAACTCCAGCTTTACTCCGTAGCATATCGCCTACTCCGTGGTGATCTCTGCCTAACATATAAAGCTATGTCAAACCCAGAGCTGTTGGACATGCTACACCTAAAGAAATCCCAATCCCTCTGAGCTACACACTCTAGGGACATAAACCTTTTCACCACAATAAGCAGGACATGCTGGAGGGATAGATCCCTGTCCCAGAGACTTCCTATACTCTGGAACAAGCTATCCATCTATGTCAAGCAAAGTTCTTCATTAGCACTCTTCAAGAAAAATCTTGATGAGTGGATGGGAAATAGGAAATACACCCCGGGGATCATTTCTGTATCTCTGCTCGACAGTCTCACAGGAAAATAACTTTCTTGGGTGGCGTAAGCTATGGAACCTTGCTGGCTAGGCTTACGTAGGCCCTTGGGCTGATAGCCTAGTACCTACCTATGAACCTATAATTTAAATGTGTCCCTGATGTTGTTATGCAGTGTCCCTGATTCAGTTTGTATTTTTCCCCAATCATATGAGAGGTCTGATAGGGACAGAAAGCACATATTCCACTGACAAGCTTAGAAAGATGATAGAATATTAGGTATGCAGTAGCATGACTCAGCTGAAGGATGTGGGTTCCAAAACCCAATTACTTGTTTGTATTGAAGAGTGTCAGTTCCCATGTATTAGCCAGATGGGTGCAGATTGTAAGAGGAACACACCAATAATATGAATCAAACTCTGGACAGGCCGTGGATTCCGTACAGTCAAATGGCATGCTGTCACCTAATGGGCAGCCATTCCCGATACTGTAGGCATGTAATTCGATGTAATAGGCATCACAAGGTAATATCATAGTCCTCACTGCCACCCAGGGGTGTGAGTGTCAGATGCAAACACCAAATACAGTGCATTTGCAAGTGCGGGAGAAAGCAGGTGTAAGCCTGTTTGGCCACCAGTATGCAAGTATTACACTGGTAAAGCAATGTAGAGGCTAATTGAGTGTAAGAAACTGTAACCAGAGGTTAGCATTGCTTAGCACCATGCAAACCCATGCACACCCACTCACAACTGCTTTAATGTGCCTTAATCACACCATATTCAATGGCCTTATTCTGCCCAGCAACAAAATAAACAGCCTCAGCAAGGCTCGAAACCAGGACCCTGCACACACAGATATTGTTATTTACCACTAAGCTATGGCAGATATACAGACATCGGACCTTATCAAAAACATATCATCCAGCACAGTCATTAAACAGTATAGGAAATGTATTCCATCATGTAGATGTATGTGTATGTGTTTATGTCCAGCATATAGATACATACATATATATATAGATATATCAGGAACATCCCATGTGTCAACAAAGCATTACAAAGGAATGAAAAGGGAAACACCAGCAATGCCTGTATTATGTAGTGGTGTTGTCCTCTGTAATATCAAGACTCCCACAGACAGACATGTCATTCATACACACAAACATTTGTACATTGGCCATATACATCACTCTGTGGATGTTATTTACATTAACACAACAGTTCCTGCCCAATCATTATGTGAAAACAGTACTCTTGCAAGGTGCTTTGTCCGACATCATCCTCATGATAAAGGTAAATGGGGTAAACATAGAAGGACCGGTAGTGTTGTGTGTACAGTGGGGTCGTCCGCATCACATGTACCTGGAACATTTAGGAGTCATGTGCATACTAGGATCATGCACCTGAGAGACAGGGGTGAGGACAACTGGAGTATGTTGTAATGCATATTAAAAGGATTACATGTGTCCAGGGGACATGTGTGTGAAATGGACAGCTATGTATGGGGCAAATGTTGTTCTAGGAACCGATTTGCCTTTTGTTTCCATAGGGTGAGAGTAGGATGTGGGGGAAGGAGAGAAGGTATGCTCGTGGAGGACAGGTAGGGTAGGATGATAGACAAGACAGCATACAGGGTGGGTATATGACACATGTGGGGGGATACACCTTGAACGGGGAGGGGTGTTCGGCATTTACAAGCCCATGAGCCCCCAGATGGAAACAGTGGGATGGAGGTCCCCAGCCATGGCAGCCACCACTGCACCAAAACAGCTGCAAAGGTGGCAGTGCTGGTGGCTGTCTAGGAGGGGCAGCCTCACCCTGTAAATGTGACACTCTGCCCTTGAGCTGGTATATCTGGCCTAGAAACCCCTTATTGAGCCCCCTATGCACCACGTCCAGGACTGTATGACAGCGGACATGTTCCTGTATGGACCTGCTCCCAGGGGGGACAAGCCCCATCCTCAGTGGCGGTACCACCAAAAGGTGGTGCAGAGCCAACAGAGGTGGAGGTCCAAGGCAGGGCCCCAGATGTGCTGGTGCCCGGTGCCATGGCCAGCTGAAGTGGGACAGGAAGTTCTGCCGGGACCTCCAAACCCATACAGCCTATGGTGTTACAGTTTAAATACAGATATGGCTTAGTAATAGTCAACAGCATTCAGGATTACTTACAACAGCATGCATAGATATGACCATCAACCCAACACAAAAGATGGTATACATTTGCAGAGGGAGCAATATGACCATCAACCCAACACAAAAGATGGTATACATTTGCAGAGGGACATGAATATATACTGCATGACATCTGTACAAAGTGTAGAAGACTTGTGACTGCAGCTATGAACAGTGGCCCATTATTGGCATGTCACTGAGAACCCCAGACAGTTTGTCATACCACTGTTTCATGTGACATATGTCCAGTCAGGGATGCAATGGCAGTAACTCATTACTATCACCATGTACTGGCTGCAATCCTCACACTATGCTCCTGCTGTTCACAGATGTGTGTTCAGTGAGTAACACAGGAAACAAATGGTTCCACACACTGACCAGTCCACAGATGGTCCTACAGATGGGGTTCCCTCACAAAAAGAGCACTGTCTTGTCAGTTTTAAAACATGCAGAATAGCCATTACCACACACAACTTGTTAAACAGGCAGTAGTCTCAATGAAGCATAGCTACACTTACATGCAGTAGTCATGTCTGGCACATCACCTTCCGGTCTTTAGGCTAAACTACAATCCACTCTGCTACAGGCCCCATGAAGGCTCAGTGTCTCTCCAACCTAACACCACTCTTAAGTATTCAACTCCGGTACCACCTTTAACATTCCTATAAGAAAAGTGCAGTCCGGGTCTGAACTGTCTGCAAACAGCTACAGTTAACTTTGAGTATGTGTCTAACTGTTTGAGCCAATCTTCATTTTCCCCTGGAGAGCACTGTGCTTTGGCTGTAAGCAGCCCCACCCCCCACCACCACCACCACCACCACCACACACACATCTTCCACTTTCTCTTATTCCCTTCTGTTAGCAAATAGTATCAATAACTGATCAATACTGTGTGTTTGTTTATTTAAACTATACCACAGTAGCCTACTGATACAAGGTTATCCTGGTTATCCACCTGAGAAATTAAGACAAGACTTACAGTTTCAGAGCAGTCCGTGGTCAATTGTGATTGTTCTTAACACATACTTTTCTTGCTTTGGCTCATTAGCAGCAGTACAAAGAACTGCCTATTCACACCCTTGTTCTCCCCTCCCCTTCCCTGTTTATTACCTTAAGACAATCCCAGAGTTAATAAATATTACCTGTGGCAGGCACCATTTGTAAAACTACAATCCACTCTGCTACAGGCCCCATGAAGGCTCAGTGTCTCTCCAGTAAGTGTTTTACAACTGTAAATGCCTATTTATGTTGAATTGTATTAGGCATTTTACAACTGTATATGTTTATGTTAAATTGTGTTAGACATCTAATATGTTTTATGCTTTATTTTTGATGTTACTATGGCATGCACCAAGTTGTTACTCGTATAATAGTATGTATGGTTTATTTGCATAGCTGCACCTTGTTCACTAATGTTATTCATGTAATAGTGTTGTGTGTAGACAGCTTATACTAGGGTCTAAATTATTTCTATAAGTTTGTGCTGTTACTGGTGGATAGAATCACATTAGAGAACCACTACAGATTGCTGCTCGCTATATTTTTATCTATTGCTGCATAACTGTCTGGTTTTTGTTTTCCAATGTTCTTCCAATTGGCTCAGTATCTGCATATACTAAGTAGTGGTTCAGGACATTGCATGTGGTAGCTATTTGCTCAGTGTGTTTTTTATAATCTTTCCAATATATATTTACCATCTCAAAAGTGCTTACTCCTCTCTGTACTCTTCTTTTCTGGACCTAACACCACTCTTAAGTATTCAACTCCGGTACCACCTTTAACATTCCTATAAGAAAAGTGCAGTCCGGGTGTGAACTGTCTGCAAACAGCTACAGTTAACTTTGAGTATGTGTCTAACTGTTTGAGCCAATCTTCATTTTCCCCTGGAGAGCACTGTGCTTTGGCTGTAAGCAGCCCCACCACCCACCCACCCACCACCACCACCACCACCACCACACACACACACACACACACACACATCTTCCACTTTCTCTTATTCCCTTCTGTTAGCAAATAGTATCAATAACTGATCAATACTGTGTGTTTGTTTATTTAAACTATACCACAGTAGCCTACTGATACAAGGTTATCCTGGTTTTCCACCTGAGAAATTAAGACAAGACTTACAGTTTCAGAGCAGTCCTTGGTCAACTGTGATTGTTCTTAACACATACTTGTCTTGCTTTGGCTCATTAGCAGCAGTACAAAGAACTGCCTGCTCACACCCTTGTTCTCCCCTCCCCTTCCCTGTTTATTACCTTAAGACAATCCCAGAGTTAATAAATATGACCTGTGGCAGGCATCATTTGTAAAACTACAATCCACTCTGCTACAGGCCCCATGAAGGCTCAGTGTCTCTCCAGTAAGTGTTTTACAACTGTAAATTTATGTTGAATTGTATTAGACATTTTACAACTGTATATGTTTATGATGAATTGTGATAGACATCTAATATGTTTTATGCTTTATTTTCGATGTTAGTATGGCATGCACCAAGTTGTTACTAGTATAATAGTATGTATGGTCTATTTGCATAGCTGCACCTTGTTCACTAATGTTATTCATGTAATAGTGTTGTGTGTAGACAGCTCATACTAGTGTCTAAATTATTTCTATAAGTTTGTGCTGTTACTGGTGGATAGAATCACATTAGAGAACCACGACAGATTGCTGCTCGCTATATTTTTATCTGTTGCTGCATAACTGTCTGGTTTTTGTTTTCTAATGTTCTTCCAATTGGCTCAGTATCTGCATATACTAAGTAGTGGTTCAGGACATTGCATGTGGTAGCTATTTGCTCAGTGTGTTTATCTTTCTAATATTTATTTACCATCTCAAAAGTGCTTACTCCTCTCTGTACTCTTCTTTTCTAGACCTAACACCACTCTTAAGTATTCAACTCCGGTACCACCTTTTACATTCCTATAAGAAAAGTGCAGTCCGGATCTGAACTGTCTGCAAACAGCTACAGTTAACTTTGAGTATGTGTCTAACTGTTTGAGCCAATCTTCATTTTCCCTTGGAGAGCACTGTGCTTTGGCTGTAAGCAGCCCCCCCACCACCACCACCACCACCACACACACACACACACATCTTCCACTTTCTCTTATTCCCTTCTGTTAGCAAATAGTATCAATAACTGATCAATACTGTGTGTTTGTTTATTTAAACTATACCACAGTAGCCTACTGATACAAGGTTATCCTGGTTTTCCACCAGAGAAATTAAGACAAGACTTACAGTTTCAGAGCAGTCCTTGGTCAATTGTGATTGTTCTTAACACATACTTGTCTTGCTTTGGCTCAATAGCAGCAGTACAAAGAACTGCCTGCTCAGACCCTTGTTCTCCCCTCCCCTTCCCTGTTTATTACCTAAAGCCCCTTCCCTGTTTATTACCTAAAGACAATCCCAGAGTTAATAAATATTACCTGTGGCAGGCACCATTTGTAAAACTACAATCCACTCTGCTACAGGCCCCATGAAGGCTCAGTGTCTCTCCAGTAAGTATTTTACAACTGTAAATGCCTATTTATGTTGAATTGTATTAGACATTTTACAACTGTATATGTTTATGTTGAATTGTGTTAGACATCTAATATTTTTTATGCTTTATTTTTGATGTTACTATGGCATGCACCAAGTTGTTACTCGTATAATAGTATGTATGGTCTATTTGCATAGCTGCACCTTGTTCACTAATGTTATTCATGTAATAGTGTTGTGTGTAGACAGCTTATACTAGGGTCTAAATTATTTCTATAAGTTTGTGCTCTTACTGGTGGATAGAATCACATTAGAGAACCACTACAGATTGCTGCTCGCTATATTTTTATCTGTTGCTGCATAACTGTCTGGTTTTTGTTTTCCAATGTTCTTCCAATTGGCTCAGTATCTGCATATACTAAGTAGTGGTTCAGGACATTGCATGTGGTAGCTATTTGCTCAGTGTGTTTTTTATAATCTTTCTAATATATATTTACCATCTCAAAAGTGCTTACTCCTCTCTGTACTCTTCTTTTCTAGACCTAACACCACTCTTAAGTATTCAACTCCAGTACCACCTTTAACATTCCTATAAGAAAAGTGCAGTCCGGTTCTGAACTGTCTGCAAACATCTGAGTTCTTTGAGTATGTGTCTAACTGTTTGAGCCAATCTCCTTTTTCCCTTGGAGAGCCCTGTGCTTGGCCTGAAAGCACCCCCCCCCCACCACCACCACCACACACACATCTTCCACTTTCTCTTATTCCCTTCTGTTAGCAAATAGTATCAATAACTGAACAATACTGTGTGTTTGTTTATTTAAACTATACCACAGTAGCCTACTGATACAAGGTTATCCTGGTTTTCCACCTGAGAAATTAAAGACAAGACTTACAGTTTCAGAGCAGTCCTTGGTCAATTGTGATTGTTCTTAACACATACTTGTCTTGTTTTGGCTCATTAGCAGCAGTACAAAGAAGTGCCTGCTCACACCCTTGTTCTCCCCTCCCCCTCTTCCTGTTTATTTTCTACCTTAAGACAATCCCAGAGTTAATAAATATTACCTGTGGCAGGCACTCTATCTGTAAAACTACAATCCACTCTGCTACTGGTCCCATGAAGGCTCAGTGTCTCTCCAGTAAGTGTTTTACAACTGTAAATGCATTTTTATGTTGAATTGGATTAGACATTTTACAACTGTATATGTTTATGTTGAATTGTGTTAGACATCTAATATGTTTTATGCTTTATTATTGATGTTACTATGGCATGCACCTCAAGTTGTTACCGTATAATAGTATGTATGGTTTATTTGCATAGCTGCACCTTGTTCACTAATGTTATTCATGTAATAGTGTTGTGTGTAGACAGCTTATACTAGGGTCTAAATTATTTCTATAAGTTTGTGCTCTTACTGGTGGATAGAATCACATTAGAGAACCATTGTACAGATTGCTGATCGCTATATTTTTATCTGTTGCTGCATAACTGTCTGGTTTTTGTTTTCCAATGTTCTTCCAATTGGCTCAGTATCTGCATATGCTAAGTAGTGGTTCAGGACATTGCATGTGGTAGCTATTAAGCTCAGTGTGTTTTTATAATCTTTCTAATATATATTTACCATCTCAAAAGTGCTTACTCCTCTCTCTGTACTCTTCTTTCTTTCTAGACCTAACACCACTCTTTTAAGTATTCAACTCCGGTACCACCTTTAACATTCCTATAAGAAAAGTGCAGTCCGGGTCTGAACTGTCTGCAAACAGCTACAGTTAACTTTGAGTATCTGTCTAACTGTATGAGCCAATCTTCATTTTCCCCTGGAGAGAGCACTCGTGCTTGGCTGTAAGCAGCACCCCCCCCCCCCACAACCACCAGCACCACACACACACACACACGTCTTCGACTTTCCTTCTTATTCCTTCTGTTAGCAAATAGTATCAATAACTGATCAATACTGTGTGTTTGTTTATTTAAACTATACCTCAGTAGCCTACTGATACAAGGTTATCCTGGTTTTCCACCTGGTTGAAAATTAATTTCAAGGGGT
>NC_056731.1:1968383061-1968448061 GCF_019279795.1 Protopterus annectens
CATGTGTTAACTGACCTATGATTCTCATAGCTAAGGTTACAGTTCCCTGAAGTTCCACTTCAAAATCTGTCACACATTCCATGTTAACACACTAACTGCTATCAATGGCAAACAGAACTGAAACACTATTTCATTAACAGGCCTATAATACAAATAAAATCAACACCTTTAAACCATTCTATGGGTTTCCCAGTTAAAGGTGATAGTAGCCATAGAAGTAATAACATGTGGTCTCACACTACACTACAATCACACTTTATCCTCCTGGCTGACTTCCCCCCTTACCTTCAGCTGTAAATATTTCAGTTACTGTAAGTCTTGAAGGTTAGCATCAGGCTGGTATGAGGGACCATTTGGCATAATGGCTAAGGTATTTGCCTCCCATGCACAAGGTACAAGGTTTGATCGTGACCTTCGGCCAATGCCTCTTTGGAATTTGGATGTTCTCCCTGTATCTCTGTGGGTTCCCCCGACTGCTATTGTGGTGCACAGTATCCTCAAGATAGGAGAACATGAATCACAGAGTGCATGCCATGGCAGGGTTAGCTACTTGCATCTATGGTCCACATGCCTACATAAGTTGGGCAACAGGAATAAAGAAGGAGAGGCCATTCTAGACTTCTGTCTGGCAAATAGCTTGATAGAAGCCAACACATGACTCAGAAAAAGAGACAGTCAGAAGATCACATGCAAGAGCTGCAAATATGTAACCACTAGGTCAACAGAGACCAGGCTGAAGCCCTGGAAGTTAACTGGAGAGAAAGTACAACAGTTCAAGGAGTTACTTAGGGCTCTAGCACCTCAAGAAGAGGAGCTGAAGAAGAATGGCAAATCCTCAAAACAGCATGTGTGAAGACTATGGAGATATGGGAGCAAGCCAGGCATGGATATTAGGTACATAAGGAAAATTGGTGGTGGAATGCAGAAGTCCTAGAATTCATCAAAAGAAGTGCAGGAAAAAGTGGGATATAGAAAAGATGGACCAAGCTTGTACTGGTTGGCCAACAAAAGCTAAGAAAGGAGTTGAAATAGCAAAGAAGAGGGCATCAGAAGCACTCTACCTGCTTCTGGAAAGTGACTCAGTAGGTGGCACAAAGACAGAAAGCTAAAGAAGATAGTCAGACACCCTTCATAAGGGATGCCAGCAACAACCTGCTCACCACTCCACAGGACAACAGGACATTAAAGGCAGATGGAAGGAGTACTTCCTGCAACTTCAAAATGAAGAAAACCCCACAGAAGCTATGCTGCCCCAGACACAAATTATGGTGAGAGAAGAAGAGGAGCCCACCCTAGAAGAAGTAAGAATAGCACTAAGGAAAATGAAGTCAGGGAAAGCAGCAGGCTCAGATGAGGTCACAGCAGATATGAGAAAGGGGAGAAATGGCTCTTGAGGGTACTCATAGCAGTGTGGAGAGAAAGGTGCATCCCAGATGACTGAAGAATAAGCATACTCATGCCAGTGTACAAGAACAAAGGGGACATCCACAAATGTGGGCAATACAAAGTTATCAGACTCCTGTCACATTGCATGAACATTCTGGAGAGGGTAATTGATAAACATATATAGTAGAAATAAATGTAATGCACGGAATCCCCAATAAGTGCTCGCTCACCTTTAGTAGAACAATAGCAAGAATATACTCCGTTCATTAAAATCAGCTATTTATTGCCTAAGACAGAATGACAATGATAGATATATTCAACAAATAGGCTTTGTACCAAAATTCGAAAGTCCATAAAAATAGAGAACGATAGTTGAAGTACATCCAACAAGTTCACTTAGTGCCAAAATATTTAAAAGTCCATAAAAATGGAGAACGTGGATTAAATTCACTTTATACCAAAGTATTCAAAAGTCCATAAAAATGGAGAACATAGGTTAAGTGCTTTCACCCAATATTCGGGCTTCTTCAGAACACTGTATACCAAAAAAAAATACACCTTAAATAAACATTTTGGCGCCAAAAATGTTTCAAAAAATTAAAGGGACATTGCCCTATAATTATGTTATCCTGAAATTTCCCATGCTTTTTAGTTAAGCATTCACTATGAAAGCAAAAATGTTCAAAAAATATTCAAAATATATTCAAAAAAGTGTATGCAAGTCTAAATGACTATCAAAACTACTACACATATGTTGCATAGTGAACACATAATTTGCATTTTATACCATCGGTGATGCAAATAAACCTTTTTGCTGACTTTTACGAAACATCTTGTGACAGTGATCTATCAATTATTAATTGTAATAAAATATACTGAAAATAATGTCACTAAGCATTGTATGTATATCTATAATAATACATATATCTAAAATACTATATATTGTTGACTTTTTTTAAAAAAATATAAAAAACTTAATAGTTTAAACAGCTGCGCTTTTAAATACGCGCTGATCTTTTGTTGTTATATATACTATCGAACATTGTCTGCTACTTCTCCTGTACTTGTCTAGAAATAGAAATTGATAGGTGGATGCTTGCTCTTAATCTTCACACAATTTATAAAAATATTATGTAGGTGGATGCTTGCTCTTAATGTTCACACAATTTATAAAAATATTACTGGTGACTACTACCCATTTAATTACGCACCATAATAGAACATTAAAAAGAAGTAAACAGTCCGTTCTGTCACTATTCCTACTTATGCATCATATATAGGGCATATGAAGTAAATCAAATATAGAAATATTACAATGTTGGTTTATATTCATACTTGTCATATTAAGTATTTAATTAATATAGCTCCCAATTACTTAATATCGTGTGTATAGTTAAACTATATTAAATGAAAGCTGTTAACAACTAACCTGAATTCAAACAAGGAATGAATGCATGCCAACCATACACAAATCTCTTTTTAAATATGTTTGGGGTAACATCTTATTCAACTTTCTTATGTTAAAATTCAAGAATCCTATAAAGGGATGACTGTCCTTCTAAATAAATGTAATAATGAAAATCTCTCAATAACTTGAGTATTATTTACATAAAATTTATTGTACATAAAATTTATTGAACATAAAGTTTTTATCCTTTATTGTATATCTATAGTTCAAATAAATAATTAATTAATTAAAATTTGTCTTATCTAATGTAAATTTGTTAATTATATTAAAAATTAAACTGATTGATTTAATGTGTTAAAATTGATTTTAATGAAATACTATCATTTAATCCAGGTGTGGTGGTGGCATCCAAATAGATTTGCCACCATACCTCCTTATATAATAAATGTGTTTTAATGTCACCCCCTCTAGGATCAACTTTGATGGTATCTATTATTGCAAATTTATATCCTTTAGTATGTCCCTTGGTTTCTGCGTGTCTTGACAGTGCATTAGTTGAATCCTTCTTTCTAATTTTATAATTGTGTTCATAAATGCGTTTATTTAAACTCCTCTCTGTCTTTCCCACGTAGTAACAATGGCATTGATTACAAGTTGCCAAATATACTATCATTTTAGAGTTGCAATTGCCCTTTGAGCACTTTATTTTTGTTCTCATAATATTTTGTAGTTTGATTTCCTTGTTTTCATTAATATAATTACATTGATTGCAACGTCCACATTTCTTAGTATAATCTTTTATTGTGGTATTATTCTTCCTATCATGTTGTATATGTTTTTGCAAACATTTTAATATTGTTGCCCATTTTATAAACTATTCCTGGTTTCATTCCCATAACTTCAGATAATATGGAGTCACCAGTTATTAAATACCAATATTTAGTCAATAAATCAATAATATTCAGGAATGCATGGATCATGCGATCCCAAATAAATCCAAGACCCAATCCTCCAAAGGCAGACATCCTGTCTGGTGGACTCCAGCCATAAACAAACTATACAATAGAAGGAGGAAGCTACTAAATGATAGAGCAAAATCCCAAAAAGGGATGGCATCACTGATCAGTATTAGCAAAAATCTACAGGCACTCATAAAATTGTCTAAGGCCAGCTTCGAGAGAAAAATTGCACAGGACACTAAGGATAATCACAAGGCTTTCTTTAGTTATGTTAGGAACCTGGGTGGTAATTCCCAGATATGCTCAGAATTAGTCCAAAATGACAAAAAATACACTGAACCCACAGACATTGCCAACATCCTAGCTGACAGGTTCAGCGCAAACTCCCCCCCCTCCCCACCAAAAGGGCAAATATATATCCCAGCAGAGTGCTGCCCCCCTGACATCTCAGATGCTCAGGTAAGAGCCGCCCTCTCCAAAGTAAAAAACACAGCATCAATGGGACCAGACGGTGTCCCGGGATGCGTACTACATGAACTCCAAGAAGAGCTAAACCCAAACATAAAACTACTGTTCAATCTCAGCCTTACTACAGGATATGTGCCCAAAGAGTGGCGTACAGCAACAGTGGTCCCTCTCCATAAAGGTGGTGCCTCAACGGATCCTGGAAACTATTGCCAAATAAGCCTGACTAGCTTGGTCTGCAAAGCTATGGAAAGGATCATCATGGACCTCATAAATAAAGATATTGGGGACCTACAGACACTGGATCCTACCAAGTTTGGCTTTGTTAAGGGCAGATCCTGCCTCTTAAACCTGGTTGATTTCTTTGAAACAGTCACTAAGGCCATTGACGAGGGGAAGGTGGCCCACACAGCCTACCTGGACCTCGCAAAAGCCTTTGATGCAATACCCCACTCGGGCATTATAGATAAGCTCACCAGCTTAAATATAAACCCCTATGTCACTAGATGGATTGCAAACTGGCTCAAGGACAGAACCCACATGGTTAGAATTGCTGGAGCCATGTCAGACTCCAAACCAGTTACAAGTGGTGTCCCACAAGGCTCAGTCCTGGGACCTCTCTTGTTCGGTATATATTTCTCAGAGGTACAGGCCAACACGGAAGGACTGTGGCTGACCAAGTTCGCAGTTGACTGCAAACTGGGCGCCATAATCGACTCTCCAGCTGACACAAGCATCCTCCAAAAGGGCCTCATAGAAACAGACAACTGGTGCCAGAGCCATGGCCTCAAGCTAAATGCCAAAAAGTGTATAGTCATCCCCTTTGGCAAAAACAAAGTGCCCACAAATTACCACATAGGTGGTAATCCATTAAGTACAGAAGAAGTAATTAGGGACCTGGGGACCCAAGTTGATAGCAATCTCTCATTTGACAACCACGTGGCCAAAGCGGTTAGAAAAACATTTTATATAGCCCACCTAATCTTGAAGGGATTCCCATCTAGATCAGGGGAGGTCATCGTGCCTCTTTACTCATCCCTCATCAGGACCATAATTGAGTACAATTCCCCTTTTGGGATGTACCTTACCAGACACCTGCAGCAACTGGAAAGACCCCAAAAGTACCTCACCAAGAGGATCAAAGGGCTCAAACAGATGCCATATGCTGCCCAGTTAAAGAAACTCCAGCTCTGCTCAGTGGCATACCGCCTGTTCAGAGGCGATCTGTGCCTGATGTAGAAAGCCATGTCCAACCCGGAATTAATGGACATGCTGCACCTCAGAAAATCCAAATCCCATCGAGCTACACGCTCGAGAGACTTGAACCTCAGCACTGAAATAAATAGGACATGCTGGAGGGACAGATTCATAACCCAGAGGCTCCCTTTACTCTGGAATAAAATCCCAGTCCAGGTTAGGCAGAGTCCCTCATAGACTCTCTTTAAGAGGAATCTTGATGAGTGGAATGGAGATCGTAGGTTTACCCCGGGTATCACTTCTGTGTCACTGTTAGAGGCACAGTATACTAACCTCGAAAAAGGGCATAGCAAAATAAATTTAAAATGGGTGGCGAAAGCCAAACACATTCTGGCTAGGCTTATAAATGCCCTAGGGCAGATAGCCTAGTATGAACTTATGAACCTATGATTATCTCTAGATACGGGACTGTATAACATAATAAATGTTCTCTGATAGCTGGTCTTAATATTTTTATTTTTGTTTTTACCACCATTAATATTTAAGTCAGTGGAAGGTTCTCCTGATGTTTTTTTCCCTAATCCTAATAAAGGTTTGTACTTTTTTCCACACTCTTCTAAAATATATTTAGTCACATTATTCATCATATCAACGGGATATCCCCTATCTTTGAACATAGTTCTTATTATATTTAGTTCGCAAACCAAAGTATTAAAATCCGATGTCATTCTACAGGCCCGAATACATTGACCCTTATAGATATTATATTTAAGTTTAGTGGGATGAAAACTGTTATATTGCAAATAGTCATTTGAAAATGTATTTTTTCTATGTATTCTGGAATGGAATTTTCCTTCATATTTGTAAATGAATGTATCCAAATAAGCTATACCAGTAGTATTATATGCATGGGTGAATTTAAAAAATTCATTACTACCATTGAGAAAGTTTATAAATTTTTCTAATTGTTCCAAAGTGGAATTCCAGAGAATGTAAATATCGTCTAGAAATCTTGAATAGTAGTCAATGTGATGGAAATATGTACTGGGAAAAAGGGTGTTAAGTTCCCAATCCAGCATGACCAGGTTGGCAAAGATGGGAGCACAAGCTGCTCCCATAGCTACCCCCCTGGTCTGCTTGAAATGTTCCCCTTCATAATAAATGAAGTTGTGTTCCAGTACGATATTCATACATTCAATGATCAAATTAATTTCATCCCAATCTAGATCTGAAAATCTTCTTATACTGTTGGTAAAAGCCTCCAATCCTTTCTTGTTGGGTATACATGAAAATAGATCAATGACATCTATTGTAACAAATAACCATCCCTTATTCCATTTATCTATAGGATATACCTTCAAAAATTCCCACAAATCTTTCACCATGTGTGGTATTTTGTCATATATATGTTTAAGTCTCACATCTATATATTTACCTATAGGGAATATTTTTGATTCACTTCCAGAAGTTATTGGCCTGAAAGGAGGATCATTTGGATTTTGGGTATTCCAACCAATGTGGCTAATCTTGGATACTTGACAGTCAGAAATTTATATAATTCAGTATTGATCCTACCATCTATAAGAAATTCCTCCAAATATGAATCTATTCTCCGATATGGGATATTGATTTCATTAATGGAAATAGATTCATAATTTCCTCTATCATATAATAGATCATACATTTTCTTATGATATTCATGGGTCTCAAAAATGACAATCCCCCCTCCTTTGTCTGGACTCATGACCCTAATACTAGAATCCATTTGTAATTCCTTTTATGTATCCATTTCTCCTGAGGTGAGATTACTATAACCTTTATGATGTTGTGTCTTATATAAATTGAACAACTCCCTGGTCATTATTTTTTCGTACGTTTCAACCACAAGATAACCAATAGGTACAAATGAGCTTTTCACAGTCAGATCAGTATTAGTTTTTTCTAATATATTTTCTTGCTGTTATTTTTTTCTTAGAACCTTTTTCATTAAATATTATAGCTAAATTCATCTTTCTTGTGATTTTTTTCAATTCACATATACTCTCTACCAAATCAAACCTTGGTGTGGGGATAAATTTCATACCCTTAGCCAGGATATTGAAATGTCCTTCATGGATTTCTAATTTAGAATAATTATAAATATTAAATCCATTGAAACTATACAAATAGTCTCCTATTTTACTTATTTGACTGTTTATTAAATTATCTCTGCTTACCATCTCCTGATGTAATTGTTGTCGTAAGTCTCCCTTTCTCTCATATAATTTCTCCTGTGGGGTTGCCCCTGTATCCCTTGTTCCCTCCAAAAATGGGGGTTGTTGGGAATTGATTCTCGATCTGTAAACCCTTCCTGACAATTATCATCTATCCGATGATGCTGGTGTATATTGCCACTATTTATATCTCTATACCATGTGTATACTGTCCCATTCTTGTATTGGTTTACATCTCTAAGTATTTTTTTATACTTTGTCTTACATATATTTTGCATCCACCTATCAGCTGTATCAAATTGATTTCTATATAATCTTTCCCATTCAGAAAATAATAAGTCTTTAGTTATTAAATCGTTCAAATTTTCAGTTTCATGAATTAGCTTACTTAATTTTTCATCATTATATTTTAACAAGAGTTGCATAAACTTAAAACCACATTAATCGAAAAATGCATTAAATTCCTCCTTGACATTAGTAGTCATATTAATACCCATGGGTACCTTAAAAAATCTCAACTCTTTTGGTACCATCTTCATCTCTATACATTTCTTAATATAAGCATTATCTATTTTAACTCCATTTATGTTTTTTAATACTTTTTCCATGGAGTAAATCATATCCCTTATGGTACCCCCTTTAACCATGGGATTATTGTGTATAGCAATAGACTGTTTTACTTGATCAATATCACAACCTTTAGATAAAAATTGATTAAATTGAGTTCCTTGTGTCTCTTTACTTTTGTCAAGGATTCCATTATATGGAATATTGTGATTTACAGTACCTTTAGAATGTTGCGCAACTCTTCCCACCACATTGGAATATGTCTTGGTAGGAAGTGGTCTCTTTGGTTTGGTACCCAGTCAATTTGCTTCTTATTCAATATCATAGACTGAAAAATCAAATGTGAAGTCTGATAAATTCATTTTACTACTATTTAAAGGTTCAGTGATATTTAAATGTAGTTCAATATCAATAGGATCTCTTGTCCTATTAGAAATCTGACCATTGGGTATAGTCATGCTGTCATCCAACTTGTTCATACCCTCAGGTTGTTGACTATTCCCCTGTCTTGCTAGCTGCATACGATTTATATTCGGTTTGGATGCCATCAAATTGCTACCATCCTCAATGTTGAGCTTATGACTAGAAGATGCCAATGTACTGGCTCCTTTCCTGTTGCAGCAATCACTCGAAGGCTTATTGATGTCTAAAGCCATATTTTTGAACAAATCTAATAATTTGCCAAACTCATCCTTCAAAGTGGATAACTCTTCCCGGAGTAATGAAATTTCATTGCATTCTCCCTGAGATTGTTTTGGTGAGTCTTCACCGGTTGACTCCATGCTGGTTGACTACAGAATAATTCCAATGAAAAGTACTAATAAATGTAATGCACGGAATCCCCAATAAGTGCTCACTCACCTTTAGTAGAACAATAGCAAGAATACACTCCATTCGTTAAAATCAGCTATTTATTGCCTAAGACAGAATGACAACGATAGATACATCCAACAAATAGGCTTTGTACCAAAATTCGAAAGTCCATAAAAATAGAGAACGATAGTTGAAGTACAGCCAAAAAGTTCACTTAGTGCCAAAATATTTAAAAGTCCATAAAAATGGAGAACGTGGATTAAATTTACTTTACACCAAAGTATTCAAAAGTCCATAAAATGGAGAACGTAGGTTAAGCGCTTTCACTCGATATTCGGGTTTCTTCAGAACACTGTATACCAAAAAAAAATATTTGCCTTAAATAAACATTTCGGCACCAAAAATGTTTAAAAAAATTAAAGGGACATTGCCCTATAATTATATTATCCTGAAATTTCTCATGCTTTTTAGTTAAGCATTCACTATGAAAGCAAAAATGTTCAAAAATATTCAAAATATATTCAAAAAAGTGTATGCAAGTCTAAATGACTATCAAAACTACTACACATATGTTGCATAGTGAACGCATAATTTGCATTTTATACCATCAGTGATGCAAATAAACCTTTTTGCTGACTTTTACGAAACATCTCGTGACAGTGATCTGTCAATTATTAATTGTAATAAAATATACTGAAAATAATGTCACTAGGCATTGTATATATATCTATAATAATACATATATCTAAAATACTATATATTGTTAACTTTTTTTAAAAAATATAAAAAACTTAATAGTTTAAACAGCTGCGCTTTTAAATACACGCTGATCTTTTGTTGTTATATATACTATCGAACATTGTCTGCTACTTCTCCTGTACTTGTCTAGAAATAGAAATTGATAGGTGGATGCTTGCTCTTAATCTTCACACAATTTATAAAAATATTATGTGGGTGGATGCTTGCTCTTAATGTTCACACAATTTATAAAACTATTACTGGTGACTACTACCCATTTAATTATGCACCATAATAGAACATTAAAAAGAAGTAAACAGTCTGTTCTGTCACTATTCCTACTTATGTATCATATATAGGGCATATGAAGTAAATCAAATATAGAAATATTACAATGTTGGTTTATATTCATACTTCGTCCTTGTCATATTAAGTATTTAATTAATATAGCTCCCAATTACTTAATATCTTGTGTATAGTTAAACTATATTAAATGAAAGCTGTTAACAACTAACCTGAATTCAAACAAGGAATGAATGTATGCGAACCGTACGCAAGTCTCTTTTTAAATATGTTTGGGTAACATCTTATTCAACTTTCTTATGTTAAAATTCAAGAATCCTATAAAGGGATGACTGTCCTTCTAAATAAATGTAATAATGAAAATCTCTCAATAACTTGAGTATTATTTACATAAAATTTATTGTACATAAAATTTATTGTACATAAAGTTTTTAACCTTTATTGTATATCTATAGTTCAAATAAATAATTATTTAATTAAAATTAGTCTTATCTAATGTAAATTTGTTAATTATATTAAAAATTAAACTGATTGATTTAATGTGTTAAAAATGATTTTAATGAAATACTATCATTTAATCCAGGTGTGGTGGTGGCATCCAAATAGATTTGCCACCATACCTCCTTATATAATAAATGTGTTTTAATGTCACCCCCTCTAGGATCAACTTTGATGGTATCTATTATTGTAAATTTAAATCCTTTAGTATGTCCCTTGGTTTCTACGTGTCTTGACAGTGCATTAGTTGAATCCTTCTTTCTAATTTTATAATTGTGTTCATAAATGCATTTATTTAAACTCCTCTCTGTCTTTCCCACGTAGTAACAATGGCATTGATTACAAGTTGCCAAATATACTATCATTTTAGAGTTGCAATTGCCCTTTGAGCACTTTATTTTTGTTCTCATAATATTTTGTAGTTTGATTTCCTTGTCTTCATTAATGTAATTACATTGATTGCAATGTCCACATTTCTTAGTATAATCTTTTATTGTGGTATTATTCTTCCTATCATGTTGTATATGTTTTTGCAATAACATTTTAATATTGTTGCCCATTTTAAAAACTATTCCTGGTTTCATTCCCATAACTTCAGATAATATGGAGTCACCAGTTATTAAATACCAATATGTAGTCAATAAGTCAATAATATCTCTAGATACGGGACTGTATAACAGAATAAATGTTCTCTGATGGCTGGTCTTAATATTTTTATTTTTGTTTTTACCACTATTAATATTTAAGTCAGTGGAAGGTTCCCCTGATGTTTGTTTTCCTAATCCTAATAAAGGTTTGTACTTTTTTCCACACTCTTCTAAAATATATTTAGTCACATTATTCATCATATCAATGGGATATCCCCTATCTTTGAACATAGTTCTTATTATATTTAGTTCGCAAACCAAAGTATTAAAATCCGATGTCATTCTACAGGCCCGAATACATTGACCCTTATAGATATTATATTTAAGTTTAGTGGGATGAAAACTGTTATATTGCAAATAGACATTTGAAAATGTATTTTTTCTATGTATTCTGGAATGTAATTTTCCTTCATGTTAGTAAATGAATGTATCCAAATAAGCAATACCAGTAGTATTATATGCATGGGTGAATTTTAAAAATTCATTACTACCATTGCGAAAGTTTATAAATTGTTCTAATTGTTCCAAACTGGAATTCCAGAGAATGTAAATATCGTCTAGAAATCTTGAATAGTATTCAATGTGATGGAAATATGTACTGGGAAAAAGGGTGTTAAGTTACCAATCCAGCATGACCAGGTTGGCAAAGATGGGAGCACAAGCTGCTCCCATAGCTACCCCCCTGGTCTGCTTGAAATGTTCCCATTCATAATAAATGAAATTGTGTTCCAGTAGGATATTCATACATTCATTGATCAAATTAATTTCATCCCAATCTAGATCTGAAAATCTTCTTATACTGTTGGTAAAAGCCTCCAATCCTTTCTCTTTGGGTATACATGAAAATAGATCGATGACATCTATTGTAACAAATAACCATCCCTTATTCCATTTATCTATAGGATATACATTCAAAAATTCCCACGAATCTTTCACCATATGTGGTATTTTGTCATATATATGTTTAAGTCTCACATCTATATATTTACCTATAGGGAAGGTTTTTGATTCACTTCCAGAAGTTATTGGCCTGAAAGGAGAATCATTGATGGATTTATGGATGTCATCGATCTATTTTCATGTATACCCAAAGAGAAAGGATTGGAGGCTTTTACCAACAGTATAAGAAGATTTTCAGATGTAGATTGGGATGAAATTAATTTGATCATTGAATGTATGAATATCGTACTGGAACACAACTTCATTTATTATGAAGGGGAACATTTCAAGCAGACCAGGGAGGTAGCTATGGGAGCAGCTTGTGCTCCCATCTTTGCCAACCTGGTCATGCTGGATTGGGAACTTAACACCCTTTTTTCCAGTACATATTTCCATCACATTGAATACTATTCAAGATTTCTAGATGATATTTACACTCTCTGGAATTCCACTTTTGAACAATTAGAACAATTTATAAACTTTCTCAATGGTAGTAATGAATTTTTAAAATTCACCCATGCATATAATACTACTGGTATAGCTTATTTGGATACATTCATTTACGAACATGAAGGACAATTACATTCCAGAATACATAGAAAAAATACATTTTCAAATGACTATTTTCAATATAACAGTTTTCATCCCACTAAACTTAAATATAATATCTATAAGGGTCAATGTATTCGGGCCTGTAGAATGACATCGGATTTTAATACTTTGGTTTGCGAACTAAATACAATAACAACTATGTTCAAAGATAGGGGATATCCTGTTGATATGATGGATAATGTGACTAAATATATTTTAGAAGAGTGTGGAAAAAAGTACAAACCTTTATTAGGATTAGGGAAACAAACATCAGGAGAATCTTCCACTGACTTAAATATTAATGGTGGTAAAAACAAAAATAAAAATATTAAGACCAGCCATCAGAGACCATATATTATGTTATACAGTCCCGCATCTAGAGATATTATTGATTTATTGACTAAATATTGATATTTAATAACTGGTGACTCTATATTATCTGAAGTTATGGGAATGAAACCAGGAATAGTTTATAAAATGGGCAACAATATTAAAATGTTATTGCAAAAACATATACAACATGATAGGAAGAATAATACCACAATAAAAGATTATACTAAGAAATGTGGACATTGCAATCAATGTAATTACATTAATGAAAACAAGGAAATCAAATTACAAAATATTATGAGAACAAAAATAAAGTGCTCAAAGGGCAATTGCAACTCTAAAATGATAGTATATTTGGCAACTTGTAATCAATGCCATTGTTACTACGTGGGAAAGACAGAGAGGAGTTTAAATACATGCATTTATGAACACAATTATAAAATTAGAAAGAAGGATTCATCTAATGCACTGTCAAGACACGTAGAAACCAAGGGACATACTAAAAGATTTAAATTTGCAATAATAAAGTTGATCCTAGAGGGGGTGACATTAAAACACATTTATTATATAAGGAGGTATGGTGGCAAATCTATTTGGATGCCACCACCACACCTGGATTAAATGATAGTATTTCATTAAAATCAATTTTAACACATTAAATCAATCAGTTTAATTTTTAATATAATTAACAAATTTACATTAGATAAGACTAATTTTAATTAATTAATTAATTAATTATTTGAACTATAGATATACAATAAAGGATAAAAACTTTATGCGCAATAAATTTTATGTACAATACATTTTATGTAAATAATACTCAAGTTATTGAGAGATTTTGATTATTACATTTATTTAGAATGGCAGTCATCCCTTTATAGGATTCTTGAATTTTAACATAAGAAAGTTGAATAAGATGTTACCCCAAACATATTTAAAAAGAGATTTGTTTATGGTTGGCATACATTCATACCTTGTTTGAATTCAGGTTAGTTGTTAACAGCTTTCATTTAATATAGTTTAACTATACACAAGATATTAAGTAATTGGGAGCTATATTAATTAAATACTTAATATGACAAGGACGAAGTATGAATATAAACCAACATTGTAATATTTCTATATTTGATTTACTTCACATGCCCTATATATGATGCATAAGTAGGAATAGTGACAGAACGGACTGTTTACTTCTTTTTAATGTTCTACTATGGTGCGTAATTAAATGGGTAGTAGTCACCAGTAATATTTTTATAAATTGTGTGAACATTAAAAGCAAGCATCCACCCACATAATATTTTTATAAATTGTGTGAAGATTAAGAGCAAGCATCCACCTATCAATTTCTATTTCTAGACAAGTACAGGAGAAGTAGCAGACAATGTTCGATAGTATATATAACAACAAAAGATCAGCGCATATTTAAAAGCGCAGCTGTTTAAACTATTAATCTTTTTATATTTTTTAAAAAAAGTCAACAATATATAGTATTTTAGATATATGTATTATTATAGATATATATACAATGCTTAGTGACATTATTTTCAGTATATTTTATTACAATTAATAATTGACAGATCACTGTCACGAGATGTTTCGTAAAAGTCAGCAAAAAGGTTTATTTGCATCACCGATGGTAGAAAATGCAAATTATGCATTCACTATGCAAAATATGTGTAGTAGTTTTGATAGTCATTTAGACTTGCATACACTTTTTTGAATATATTTTGAATATTTTTTGAATATTTTTGCTTTCATAGTGAATGCTTAACTAAAAAGCATGGGAAATTTCAGGATAACATAATTATACGGCAATGTCCCTTTAATTTTTTGAAACATTTTTGCCGCCAAAATGTTTATTTAAGGTGTATTTGTTTTGGTATACAGTGTTCTGAAGAAGCCCGAATATCGGGTGAAAGCGCTTAACATACGTTCTCCATTTTTATGGACTTTTGAATACTTTGGTATAAAGTGAATTTAATCCACGTTCTCCATTTGTATGGACTTTTAAATATTTTGGCACTAAGTGAACTTGTTGGATGTACTTCAACTATCGTTCGTTATTTTTATGGACTTTCGAATTTTGGTACAAAGCCTATTTGTTGGATGTATCTATCATTGTCATTCTGTCTTGGGCAATAAATAGCTGATTTTAATGAACGGAGTGTATTCTTGCTATTGTTCTACTAAAGGTGAGCGAGCACTTATTGGGGATTCCGTGCATTACATTTATTAGTACTTTTCATTGGATATATAGTAGAAGGTAAGATGGGAGATGAACAGTTTGAATTCAGATCAAGATACAGCACAACTGACCCAGTGTTGGAGAAAGCATATGGCAAGGTCCCAAGAAAGCAGATTTGGGCAGTACTGCAGTGGTTCAAAGTACCAGAAACAATGGTAGAATTAGTGCAGGTTATGTACAGGGACCCAATGGCTCAAGTATGAACAGTGTTTGGCAAAAGACAGGGGTTCCCAGTGGGAGTGGGTGTAGATCAGGGTTCAGCTATGAGCCCTCTGATATTCATACTGGTGATGAACTACATTAGCAAACAGGTTGGAGGGGACAGATCAATAAGGTTGCTGTATGCATACAATGCGTTATTACATGCAGACTCTGAACAATAACTTCAGCAAAGGAATATGGAATAGAATGCAAACTTGAAGGCACATGTGGTAATGGCATCAAATTAAAGAAGCCAGAAGCTGAGGATTGAGATAGAAGACAGTGGAGCAGGTTAACAACTTCAGTTATCTGGGGGGGGGGGGGGTTTGAGGAAAAGGCAAGTCTAAATGAAGAGGTCAAAGCTATAATCAGTAGGGCTGCAGCCAACTCGCATAGAGTGTCAGAGGTAGTGTGTGACAGAAGAATACCAAATAAATTGAAATGTAAGTTGTACAAAACAGTGGTGTGACCAGTACTACTGTATGGTACAGAAACCTGGGCAGTAAAGGCAGAGCAAATGAGGAAGCTAGAGGTGATTGAAATGAAGTACCTGAGATGGGTGGTGGGATGCACACTGTGGGACAGAAAAAAAATGAGGACATAAGAGCAGAAGCCAAAGTAGATCCAATTGGAGAAATGATCAAAGAGAACACATTACGGTGGTTCGGGCACATATGCAGAAAAGCAGAAGACAATCTGGTGAAGGTTTGGAACAGACAGGAAGAAGATAAGAGGAAATGGGATCTACCAAAGAGGCGGATGAAATGTATGAGAGAAGATCTGCAACAATCAGGCATGAGTGTCGAAGAAAGCAAGAGTGTAGCACTGAATCGAGAGAGATGGCAAAAGTTAACACAACACACTGACCCCGTGTAGAAAATGGTGAAAAAAGGGGTTGATGATGATGATGATGATGGCAAATGCAAGCAGTTTCTTCTAGTAGATGTTCCTTCAGTTTAGCCTTGAAGTTATCGAGTTCTACATTTTTTTCTCTAAAAGACTACCAAAAGTAAAAACATTTGTTAAAAAAAGCAGACGGCTGCTTCTGAGGTATACAGTCTCATCAGACCAGATGAGATGCCTGAGGTAGTCTAGCACTCAAGCAGGTCAAGCTATTATAGCCATAATAATTAATAGCTGCATATGTGCATATGAAACATATGTTGCTAATGGCATTGTCAGCTCAAGGACAGAGTCTGCAAAGGTAACATTAAGGACAGACTGAGGAAAAAGGTCAAGATATGTCACTGTATGAACTGAGTGTACGACAGGATACCAACAACAACACTGCCTCATCACACCCACAGACATATAGACACTACACGCATACTACAAACTTGCAGACACAAGCACGTGTGTGCAAGCACACACACACACACACACACACACACACACACACACACACATACACACATGCACGCATGCACACACACGTGCGTGCACACACACACACACACACGCAAACACATGTGCGTGCACACACACACACACACACACACACACACACACACACGTGAATGCACATGCACACGCACGCACACGTGCGTGCACACACACACACACACACACACACACACACACACACACACACACTATCTTATTCTTCTGTTTATTCATTTTGTAGCTAGCTAAAATGCCACTTTCAATCAACATGTAAAAATAAAAGAAAAACAGGCACATGTTGGGCAGGATTCACGAAGCCTCCATGTAAGAGATACAAGGTTTACACGGAGGCTGCAGTTAAACGGTGTGACGTCAGCATGTCATGCATATGCATGAGGGCATGCTGAATCACACATAAGGCTAACACGGTCCATGGAAGACTGTAGGGGGCGTGTCCGTAGGCCGAGCCCTGCAAGCGGACACACCCCCAGAAAAGTAAAAGTGCCCAAAGTAAACACCCACGACAGAGTCTATAGAAATGAGAATAAACACAACACAACACATGCCCCCACAGACTATGAACATAATATATATAAATGAACATGTTATATATTTTTTTTTAAATCGTAAAGATGTTTGCCCGTGAGTGCGCTCATTTGCGCGGGCATGCCCATAGCTTAGCTACAGTTAGCAGTCAGTGGAAAAGCATATAAGAACTAAATATGCAAAGTAAGCCAAGAAGCAATAGCGTAGCAGTAGAGACATCAGCTGAAGAGCAGGCAGTCATGGTTCGAGCCCCCACAATATCAATGTTCATTTTTAGTAAAATAAGCATGAAACAAGTCCCTGACAAATATGTACACATATAAAATTATATTTGATGTAAAATGTAATGAAATAGGCTATTTATTTTGAAGAAATGTCAGATAACAAAATAATAAAAATGCCAGATGTGCCTATAGCTGAGCTACAGTTTAACAAGGTGAGTACATCTGCCCGTAGGTGAGCAGTGGTTTAACAGGTGTAAAATGAATGCCCATAGGTGAGCAGTGGTTTAACACACTGAAACTGTGTGCCCCTATCTGAGCTGAGCGTAATATGCGTGCTAACAGCCAAATGAAGCGTAAACCAGAGTATCCCGTTTGCGCAGAGCTGCGCACCGCGCCAACAAGCTAACCGACGGGCAACGTTGAGCAAGCTGTATCAAAACTGCCTTTACACAGACACACCCCCTAGCCTGACTAGACAGTCATAAAATATAAAAAGAAGTGGCCAGGTTCGAACCCAGGATACCATGCACCGTAGTCAAGATACTGAACCACTAAGCCATGACAGCTGTACTTAGAAATGCAGTAATAGCAAATATATAGGAATGAATAGAAAGTGGAGCATGACAAAGCACGTTTTGTGAAGTTGATACAATTCCAAAATGAAGAAACGAACAAAACCAAACAGATGAACACTCCCAGGATCAATTTAATCACTGCAAATAACATGAGCAAAGTACAAGACCAAGCTTTCGGTGAGCTCAGTGTCTCACCTTCATCAGACAAATTTACAAGCCAACCAACTTAGTTTATATACAAAACAGTTAATTGATTAATTACATTCAATTATAAAAAACACCTATTAAATTGAAAGAAATTTACATTTACATAATGTTAAGAACCCTTGTCAACAGAACAAATACAACCTTTAAACACTAAATAAAAACACTTTGTTTACTTTCATTGATATAGAATGCTAAAAATTACGTAAATCAGAATACACTTTCATATGCATATATATATGTATGCATGCATACATATAAAGGAATGTTTTGTA
Source organism: Protopterus annectens (assembly GCF_019279795.1). Classification (NCBI taxonomy): domain Eukaryota; kingdom Metazoa; phylum Chordata; order Ceratodontiformes; family Protopteridae; genus Protopterus; species Protopterus annectens. Next base: position 1,968,401,769 of record NC_056731.1, read on the forward strand.
TATATATATATATATATATATACGCATATGTGTGCACACATATATGTATATATATATATATATATATATACACACATATGGCCACACATACACATGTAAACCCTCAAATGTGTGTAACTAAAACACATATCCCAAATCAAAGAAACTTGATGTTAAATCAATTTAAAGTTGTCCTACTCTGTTGTTAAACAATATTTATTATTAGGACAACATTTAAACATAATTTTAATTATTTTTTGTCTGTTGTGTTTTTTATTATTCATTATTATTTATGTATTATGTGTTTTTTGTGTGTGCACATAACACACAAAATGTGTGTTTTATAAATATAATAAAAAATATGTTAAAATGTATTTAAAACCTACATACTAATTAGATCGAAACATTATATCAAATATAAAATATATAACCCCTATCGGATTTAATTATCAAATCATACATTCAAAAGAATGCGTGTTTTTTGTGTGTGTGTGAGCACTATTGTTAATTATTAGTTATGCATAACCGTGTGTGTGTATACACATGTATACATACCCGCACCCATACACACACACACGCACACGCATACCCTTGTACGTGTATGCATAAATATGCATAAATATGCATATACACATATGTGTATGCACATGCACGCGTGCACTCACTCGTGCAGGCTACCCCTAATCCATACATGTGTATACACAAACCATCCTGTAAACCTAAAAAGGGGGATTCAGGGCTAATTATGTTTTATTCTATGTATATAAACCCCTCATAGGCCTACCTATTAGTTAAAGACCCTAGGTGTAGATAAAACCCTAAACAGAGGTTTTAATACAAAAAATACTACTACTCATCTATTATTAGACAAAAGTTTCAAAACTGGAGCAACAGAAACATATTCGTTTAAACCTGGGTTAGTATACGCCCATGTTCTTAACTGCCAATAAAGTTCGTTTACTTCCAAGTAAGTCTGCCAAGGACCACTTAAATTATCAGTTAAAGACTTCCCTAAAACTACAAATTTAAAACAATGTCCTGGACTGGCAAAAATGTGCCTAGCCAGGGCATTGTTAACATCTTGTTTGGTTATTGCATAAATATGCTCGTAGATCCGCTGCCTGAGTTTTCTTTTCGTTTTTCCAATGTAGAAAGTGGTACAGTTTTGACATAAAGCTGCATATACAACTCCAATAGACTCACAGCTAAACTTCCCCGTTATTTTATAAACCGTATCCCTAATTCTAACCTTTGACTCAGTAAGAATGTACTTACATTGGTTACAGGAACCACACTTCTTGGTTCCTCCAATGCATTGGTTAGTAGGCTTCGATTTAGATTCAAGCATGCTTTTTAAATTTTGCCCTCTTCTAAAAGTAATCCTTGGAATTTCTCCTAGTCTTTTTGTTAGAAATGTATCTTCGGTAATAACTGCCCAACATTTGTTGAGCACTTTTCTGATTTCAAAATGATCAACCGAATATGTACAGAAAAACCTCAAATCAGATTCAAATGGGTGAACATTTTTTCAGGGACGATGTCACTGAAGTAAGCCCTCACAACGACCTAGAAAACGTAAGTGATTTAACCTCTTTCATTAATGCCTTCAATTCCAAACTTTTCAAGTGCAGGAAACTGCAGCTTGAAATTTCTTATTTGAAGGAATGTATTATCAAAAAACTGGTCCCTAAAGGGCTACGCCAATGGCGTTTTCCGGTGGATCTTATTGAAGGCTCAGAATTTCACAATGAATTGTTAACCTTGTTTGACCAGCAAGGTTTCGATTATATGAACATTATGATTTTACAATATCAAAAAGAAGTTGACTTGCTTATGACTGACCTTGCAAATTTGGAGCAAACTATTAAAGGGGACCCTGAGTTTTTTAGGTACAAATACGAATTTTTGCGTACCTTTAGCAGTATTGATGCAACTATTAAAAAACTTACTGGCAATAAAAGAAAGAAAATTAGCAGAGACATTAATGAATACCGTCTTCATAAAGCCTACCCTCGACCACCATTGTTGGCTAATAAACTAGACAGTATTGGTTTGGATAGGACAAACCCATCTAGCAATCATCAAGTATCCAGCAGCCAAGATGAGACATTTCAGGAGTCTCATGGAAATCAAGAGCCGTTTCCCCTCCGTCGTAGCGAGAGGCTACGTAGTAATGCTAGTAAACCTGTTAACACTAATACCACACGGTTTGACAATGACACCAGGGACGAATTTGATGAGGATGTAGTTAACAACTGTGTTAATGGTATCCACCAGCAGGGTTTTTCCAGGGGCAACAACAACGGAAAGAACAAGCAAACGAATGGTCAGAGCAGGACCAATCAGAACAATTACAGGAACCGGAAGGGTCAGCGCAAGAGATGATCGACCGGTTTTCTGAACTAGAGGTTCTTACAGACTCAAAAGGGGACTTTAAAATCTATAACTACACCTCTTTTCACATTGACTCTGATATGGTGGAATTTTTTTCCAGGGGGTTATCTTTTGTACCTGATAAGCCATTCGATTTGGTCAAAATGTTGGTTGACCTTAAATTATTTGTGAGAAAACTCAACTTGAAAATTTTGATGGGTGATAGTACTTCTCATCCAGGTACACTTAGAGTTCCTAGTGTATATAACCCCCCACTGCATGACACCCTCTGTTTATTCGAGAAGATGTGTGAATATGATTTCAGAGCACTTAAGGCCAACCACCCCTCTGGTAAAAGGTATTACAATACCACAAGAGAGGAAAACCAGTTTTTGGAATTGTTGAAAAACTGTAACATCAGAGTAATGAAGCCCGACAAGGGAGGTGGTCTGGTTTTCATGAATAAGTGCGTGTATATCCAAAGTATGAACCTCTTGTTAGAAACTGACAGGTACCAAATTTCTAGCATCAACGAAGTTAATATAGCTCATGCAAAGATAAGGGGTTTAATAGAAGACCTCTTTCTTGAGAACTGCATTGACCTCGACTTATACTATTATTTGAATGTTGTAGCCCCTAGATTGCTGGTTTTATTCGGCATTCCTAAGATTCACAAATCTTTGGAGCATCCACCTTTCCGTCCTATAGTCAACGGTCGTGGTTCCATCACTATTCCCTGTGCTAAATACATTGACAGCATTTTAAGACCTTTAATTTCTAAAGAAGTGCACATTTGTAAGGACTCCTGGAGTTTTCTCCAAGAACTAAGTAAGATCCCGTTTCAAGCTAACTCCTGGTTTCTGACAGTTGACATTAAGGACTTATACACAGTTATACCACAGATGTTAGGTATCCAATGGATACGTGAATTTCTATTTGAATGGAAAGTAGACGATAATGTGATCTATGTAGTTGAGACTTTACTAGAAATAGTATTAAGTAACAATTTTTTGTCCTTCAACAATAACATTTATCTTCAGAAATCAGGAGTAGCGATGGGATCACCCTGCAGTGGGAGTTTTGCTAATGGGGTACTAGCTTTTTGGGAAAATAATTTTTTATTCACTGACCCCTGTTTCATGTCCTCGGTCACCTGGTACACCAGGTACCAGGATGACATGTTTTTTATATGGAAGGCTTGTCCCTCCGTTATACCTAAGTTCTTAGACTCACTTACAGAAAAGACGCCCTTTTTGGAATTTACACACAACTTACAAGAATCAAGTATTAGCTTTCTTGACATCCTTGTCAAGAAAGACTTGATGAAATCTAGGTATCGGAGTTTTATTTACCGTAAGCCTACTTACTCTAATGCATTCCTGCACTTTACGAGTTCCCATCCTGGTTACCAAAAGAAGGCCATAGTTAAAGGCCAGATGGTACGGGCAGCCAGAATGGTCTCGGATTTTGATGATTTTGTGCAGGAATGCGAATTTTTGAGTAATATGTTTGCCAACAGAGGGTACCCTGACTGGTTATTGAGTGACACAAAATCAGAGGTCATTACTAAAAGAAGAGTGGGCGTTTATAAACCTATATTATGTACTGACGATATGGTTTTGGATGATGCCTTTGAACCTTCTTCTACATTAAGCCCTGTAAATGTTCACCCATTTGAATCTGATTTGAGGTTTTTCTGTACATATTCGGTTGATCATTTTGAAATCAGAAAAGTGCTCAACAAATGTTGGGCAGTTATTACCGAAGATACATTTCTAACAAAAAGACTAGGAGAAATTCCAAGGATTACTTTTAGAAGAGGGCAAAATTTAAAAAGCATGCTTGAATCTAAATCGAAGCCTACTAACCAATGCATTGGAGGAACCAAGAAGTGTGGTTCCTGTAACCAATGTAAGTACATTCTTACTGAGTCAAAGGTTAGAATTAGGGATACGGTTTATAAAATAACGGGGAAGTTTAGCTGTGAGTCTATTGGAGTTGTATATGCAGCTTTATGTCAAAACTGTACCGCTTTCTACATCGGAAAAACGAAAAGAAAACTCAGGCAGCGGATCTACGAGCATATTTATGCAATAACCAAACAAGATGTTAACAATGCCCTGGCTAGGCACATTTTTGCCAGTCCAGGACATTGTTTTAAATTTGCAGTTTTAGGGAAGTCTTTAACTGATAATTTAAGTGGTCCTTGGCAGACTTACTTGGAAGTAAACGAACTTTATTGGCAGTTAAGAACATGGGCGTATACTAACCCAGGTTTAAACGAATATGTTTCTGTTGCTCCAGTTTTGAAACTTTTGTCTAATAATAGATGAGTAGTAGTATTTTTTGTATTAAAACCTCTGTTTAGGGTTTTATCTACACCTAGGGTCTTTAACTAATAGGTAGGCCTATGAGGGGTTTATATACATAGAATAAAACATAATTAGCCCTGAATCCCCCTTTTTAGGTTTACAGGATGGTTTGTGTATACACGTGTGTGGATTAGGGGTAGCCTGCACGAGTGAGTGCACGCGTGCATGTGCATACACATATGTGTATATGCATATTTATGCATATTTATGCATACACGTACAAGGGTATGCGTGTGTGTGTGTATGGGTGCGGGTATGTATACATGTGTATACACACATACGGTTATGCATAACTAATAATTAACAATAGTGCTCACACACACACAAAAAACACGCATTCTTTTGAATGTATGATTTGATAATTAAATCCGATAGGGGTTATATATTTTAGATTTGATATAATGTTTCGATCTAATTAGTATGTAGGTTTTAAATACATTTTAACATATTTTTTATTATATTTATAAAACACACATTTTGTGTGTTATGTGCACACACAAAAAACACATAATACATAAATAATAATAAATAATAAAAAACACAACAGACAAAAAATAATTAAAATTATGTTTAAATGTTGTCCTAATAATAAATATTGTTTAACAACAGAGTAGGACAACTTTAAATTGATTTAACATCAAGTTTCTTTGATTTGGGATATGTGTTTTAGTTACACACATTTGAGGGTTTACATGTGTATGTGTGGGCATATGTGTATATATATATATATATATATATATATGCATATATGTGTGCACACATATGCGTATACATATATATATACAAAAAATTCCTTTATATGTATGCATGCATACATATATATATGCATATGAAAGTGTATTCTGATTTACGTAATTTTTAACATTCTATATCAATGAAAGTAAACGAAGTGTTTTTATTTAGTGTTTAAAGGTTGTATTTGTTCTGTTGACAAGGGTTCTTAACATTATGTAAATGTAAATTTCTTTCAATTTAATAGGTGTTTTTTATAATTGAATGTAATTAATCAATTAACTGTTTTGTTTATAAACTAAGTTGGTTGGCTTGTAAATTTGTCTGATGAAGGTGAGACACTGAGCTCACCGAAAGCTTGGTCTTGTACTTTGCTCACGTTATTTGCAGTGATTAAATTGATCCTGGGAGTGTTCACCTGTTTGGTTTTGTTCGTTTCTTCAGTTTGTGATTATAGGCACGTCTGTAACAATTCCAAAATGGCCAATCACAGATAAGTGCGGGAAAAACGGCATATATAAGCCCCATAGGCGAGAATACACAGCATAAATGATTGTAGAACTAACTTGCAGCCAGAATGTCAGGAGTAGGTGAGGGTAGTTATTTTCAAGCACAGAGGAGGGGCATTGAGGAGTCCAGATACATGGTCTGGCTCCTAGTCCACAATCATGAGGCCCAACTCATGCAGGGCCAGGTCCTGTGGGGAGCATATAGGGCTGAGGCGTGGGACCGGTTGGCTCATGATCTCACCAGTGCCACAGGGATTCCAAGGACTGGTGAGCAGGTCCATCACCACCATGCGGACCGGAAGAGACGTAAGCAGGACCAATTGAACCTTTGGATCCAGGAGACCCGGCAAATGCCCAATGCCCCGCTACTGAGTAAGTTATATTTAATTATGTATGTAAGAAATTAAACTAGCTGATATTATGGAGATGTGTATTCCAATATTACTTCATTTATATTACAGCTGCAGGTGTCCGTTCTATGAACCGCAGAGCCTATGGCGATAGGCTGGTGCAGTTGCGCCACCAGGCACGTCAGTAATCCACTCCCAGTAACTGTAAAGAAATATAAAAGTATGACAGTTAGCAAAAGAGTGCAGTGTAGTCACTAAGTAATAAAATGTGCAAGTAACAGTGTAAGAGTGTTTGCAAGTATTGTTTGATTACAAAAGTGTGTTGCAGTCTGTAATCCAAACAAAAAAATGAAAATGTCTGAAATAAAGTCTGAAATAAAGATGCCCCACCTGTAATATAATAGTACATAACCTGCAGCAGGCTGAAAAGTACAGCTGCAGAAGATGAGCAAATCACATGTGCGAAATATATCCCTGTTGAAATACTGAAACATGACAGAAGTGAGACTGCTGGAAAGGATTGTAATAACTACAGGTAAAACATGTCAATAAAGCCTAGAAGTAAGTACCGTCCTGAATAGTAAAATGAAAACAAGTGAGAGAGTGTGAGAAAGAGTTATGAATCCACCAATAAAGTAGTAATAGCCCCTGAATAAAGTATACTGCAGTCAGTACAGAATGAAATGAATGTGACAAGGAGAACCAAACTGCGAAATGTGTTCAAAGTGTTGCTGCAGCTGGAATGGGTATCCCAAAATCTGGATATGTTGCTCTCAGTCTGCAATATGCAGATAGTATGATTGTCTGAAATACCAAACATCCACAGTTGTCTATAGCTATATAAGGCAAATGTAGCAGGATGATGTAGCTGAACAAAGCTAGATATGAACGTGTATGAAGAACAATAAAATGTATATTGATGTAGCAGTAACAGTCATATCACCAAATTGAAGTAGTTATCATATAGGAAACTGTAGTTAGAACAGTAGTGTGTACATATCTGCAGCTATTAGAAATGTACAGCATATGTATTGGTATTCGAAGGTGTTAATATTATTTTCTTCACCCCACCCTATAACCACATATAATCCATTCGATGTGAAATTGGTCTGTGCAATCACAATTAACACCCCTGGACATTTGTCCTGTTGGGTCATAAATATTTGCATGTACGTTGATGCATCTGCCCTGTTCATACATCCAAACCTGATGGCCTGTTGCCATCAATCAACCCTGCATGTTGTTGGACTGTATTGCTGTTCAAATTATGCATGTGTTATGCTCGCTGTTCAATGGTGTGAATATCTGGGTGTTTGGTTAATGGGAATACTAATGCATGCTGTTACAACTAATTGCGAATGGTATTGTATGTTACTAACCCAAACTGTCATGACATAATGCAAAACATAGGACGACAGGAAAGGCGGGTTCCAGCGGACCCACCTCTCCCACCTCAGCTGGTGAGTGCACATGGCACTAGTGCCCAGTCTGGACCCTCCTCCGGTGGCCCTGTGCCACCTGTGGGTGGAAGCGCTGCAGGGGATGGGGCCCGTCCCCCCTCTGCAAGTGTGGCTGGAGGGGAACCACCACTCACCCTCCGTAGAGTCCGGACTGTGGTGCGGAGGGAGATCCGGGACTCTGTTCTTGGGCCCATACGCCAGCTTGAGGCACAGGTGGCACAACTTACGGGCATGCCTGTTGCCCGGCCTACACAGCCCCCAGCACAGCCCCATCCTGGGCAGTGAAGGAACAGTGGCAACTGCCCATGTGTGGGGATATCAGTTCCACTGTTGCCATCTGTGGGGCTCATGGGCTCTGGATATCCAAACATCCGTCCCCGTCAATTGTGTAACCCCCCCCACACGTGTCATACACCGCCCCTGTATGCGTCTTGTTTGTCTTGTCTGTTGACCTAACCAACCTACCTTTCCAGCTATACCGACTTCCTTCACCTGACATACCACTCTCATCTGAAAAAAAAAAAAAAAAAAAAGGGCACTCTGTACCCACAAAAAAATTACACCCCATACATAGCTGCCCACTCCGCACACATGTCTGCTGGACATGGAAACTATCAATTACAATTGGCTGTACAACAAGTATTATTGTTGTCCTGACACCTCTCTCAGGGGTGAAAGGTTTCAAATGTCACACCAAATTACATACATATGCACAGCTGTTGCTGATGAAGAAATGGGCAGCTATGGGCCTTACCTACATCCCTCCTGCAAAACCCAAGCTTGTTTCCCTACTGTCTTACCCACTTTGTGACCCCTTTTTCACCACTTTCCTGTCTCCTCATTTTCATTTCTTTCAAAGAAAATAGTGCGGGTGTGCGCCAGAGTAAGCACTGTTAAGTGGTTGTAATCGGGTGTGCGGGGAGCTGAACGCCAGTGCGCATGAGGGAGCTCCGCGCAAACCAGCGCTAACCCGGTTACAACTGCTTAAAAGTGCCTTAGTCACTCTGATTGACAGGTCCTGTAGTCAGTTCAAAAGCAAAATAAAATCCCACTGTCAGTCCCGAACCCAGGACCTTGAAAACAGTAGTCTGCATGACCTACCACTAAGCCATGACTGTTATAAAAGAACATTGTGCTAAAATAAATATATCATGTAATAGTAGGAATGAATGTAAAGGGAATATGGGATGTGTAGTACACAAAGCATGTCATTTATACTTACTGTCAAAACTAGTGGATTTCCATAATAGTAGTGTGTGAACAGAAACAGCCATGCTGGTTGGTAGCTAGTAGGTAATAATGTCAGTTAATGTACATATATAAATGTATGTATATTTACATATATATATATATATATATATATATATATATATATATATATATATATATAGTTGTAGGTGTCAGTGTGCATACACACTTACTACAGGAAACAGGAGAGAGGAATGGAGAAATGTGAATCTACAACACAGCCTGAATCATGAGAGAGATACTAACCTTTACACTCACAGAACAGTGTCCACAGCATACCAGCATGGTCCCCCTTACAATCTGAAAGGGCAATGCCTATCTCACATACCCTTTTATAGCACTGTCCTGAAATCACAGTGAGAACTGCAATCAGTACACAACTGGCTGCATGCAATTAGCAAATGCTGGCTTACAATTGGTGCAGAGGCCATCACATGGACTTATGCAGATACCTACAAAAGCATGCTGTACTCACACTCCACACATGCAATACTTTCATTGCACTGTCTGGAGGCAGACAGAGAGAGAGAGAGAGAGAGAGAGAGAGAAAGAAAAAAAAAATAAGAGCACAAACAACAACACACGGTACACAAACTAAGTTGAAGCTGTCAGCTGTGTCAGTACCAAGCTGGGCTAGCAGCAGCAGAAAGCTGTAGTAACGGTAACACAAACAGCTGCGACAAACACAGGTAATGTAAAGTAACAAGTTAATAGTCTACATACTGTGAACTCTCCATATGTGTCATAGGTCTGTATCTATAGGTATGTCCATGTGATATGTTGTGTGCACGTAGTTCCACCCAAAGGGGATGACTATACATTACAAGTCATTCAGTGTTAGGCCATGATCCTGGCACCAGTTTTCCGTTTCAGTGAGGCCTGTCTGTAGGATGTGTGTGTCAGCTGGTGTAACGACTATGGCGCTTAGTTTGCAGTCATCTGGGAACTTTGTCATCCACAACCCGCACATGTTTGCTTTTACATCTGAGAAATAAATGCCAAACAAGAGGAGTCCTAGGACAGAGGCCTGTGGGATACCACATGTGACTGGCATTGAGTCTGACATGGCTCCTGCAATATCGATAGTATGGATTCTGTATGTCAACCAGTGTGCAACCCATCATGTGACATATGTAGTAGCATGTAAGCTAATGAGCTTATCTATGATGCCTGAGTGGAGTACTGTGTTGAAGGCCTTAGGCAAGTCCAGGTAGGCTGTATGGACTGTGTTGCCCTCATCAATGGCTGTAGTGACTGTTTTAAAAGGTCAAACAGGTTCAAAAGGCAGGATCAGCCCATCACAAAGGCAAACTGGCTGGGAACAAGTGTCTGCAGGTACCCAATATCGCTGTATATGCGTCCCACACTGAATCATTCAATAGCTTTGCAGACCAGGCTGGTTAAGCTTATGGTGCGGTAGTTCCCAGGGTCAGTAGAGGTGCCTCCTTAGTGGAGTGGGACCACTGTTGCTGTATGCCAGTGTTCAGGTACATATCCCATAGTACGGCCAAGGTTAAATATCAGTCTTATATGCGGTTGTATGTTCCCTTGGAGTTCACGTTGCACACATCCAGGGATACCATCAGGTCACATTGATGCTGTGTGTTCTGCTTTGCTGAGGGCAGCCCTCACCTGGACATGTGAGATGATAGGGAGGTTACATTCAGCTGTGATAAGTATTTCTAAGTGTGGGGGAGAAGGAGGGGGGATACGTGCACCGAACCTGTCTGCAAGAATTTTGCCAATATCTGTGTGTTCGGTGAATGTTAAGTAGGTGTGTGGTAACTCAGAGTATATCTGAGGCATTTGGTCCATATGTGTAACATAACTGAAGAAGGCCTTGAGGTTATCTATAGTGTTCGTGGCCATTTCCCTCCCAGAGTAGGCTGTGGATGTTGTTATGAGAGACCGTAGCTTGTTACCAGTGCTGACCACAGATGCCTTCCCTTTATGTGAATCTGCTCTGTCCTGCAGTAGCCTCCTTCTATCGTTATACAATCTGCCTTTGGCTGGGGTCCACCAGACAGGATGCCTAACCTTTGTGCATAGGGTCTGGGTTAGAAATGTGTGTGCATGTTCCATGCATTTTTTGGGATGTCCGTGGGAAGTATTCGCAAAGGGGTCAGCAGTGTGGGTTGTGGCTTCCACTGGCCCAGTGGGCTGCATGGATACCATGTCAGTCCTAACAAGTGAATATCTGTCTGATCACATATATATCTGTGCCTGTGTCTACTGTGCTGGTGGTGGTGGTGGGATATGTATATCCAGGCCGAGTAATTTGTGTCCAGATCACACTAGTGGATGGCATTCCACATACAGTACCTTGGTATGAACCCCCAGAGTGAGGTTGTGCATTGGACCCATCACAGTGTGCTGACCGATGAGGCATGCTACTATGTTGTATGGAATGTGGCAGGTATTGTTGCACAGGTGTTGGCTGAGCACTGATATCTGGCCATGTACTTGTGTATCCACCAAGAGACACACACATGCTACATATGGGAGTAGTAGTATATCACTACAGTTGAGTATCATGTATAGTATGTGTGCCATATATTGCTGACATAGTCTGCTGATATCCTGTTTGTGTTCTCTTCCAGGGACATGGCGCTTCAGCGTAATCCTGCCTAATCTGCAGCAGAAGATGAGGAGATACACCAGAGCCTGGTGCAGGATTATGACATACTGTTTTCCCGCACAAGCCAGAATCAGCAGGAGAGGGCTGCACTGTGGCAAGATCTTATCCGTAGGGTAAATGACATTGGCATGCATAATAGGACATACAAGCAGGTACGACATCACTGCAGTGATTTAATCAGAAATGTCCGTCAGCGTGCGTTGGATATCCACAGGCAACAGGTTGCTACAGGAGGTGGGGTGGCCACACATCCCCTCTTCACCAGACTGGAGGGGCTACTCCTAAGTGTTGTGGCTCCAGCCCCGGAACATCAACAGCAACACACCTGCATCATGATGGAGGCTGGATCCACACAGCAACACGACATGGAGCGTGCTGGTAATATGCCATATGTACACTTGACTGTTCTGTACACTGTTAATTTATGCATGGGTAAGGTGTGTCTGTGGTATGTAGCTGTCAACATAGTATGTAATTGTGCAGGTGTGATATTGCCAATATCAGCAGCTGACATGTAAAAGGCAACTGGTGTACTACTGCACTGTATCATATGCAGTATCAATGGCACAGTTGTGCCCACTGACATTAATCTCCTCATTTCTGCAGGTCCCTCCAGTGTTACAGCAAGGCAGCCCATCCATGCTGGTGAGTGTGTTTTAACAATATCTATAATAGTCCTGATAGTGCTAGTAATACTAGTGTAACTCAGTAGTGCTCTGTGTGTATACTGCGGGGTGTGCATGTGTGCATGTGTGCCTGTGTCCACGTGTGCATGTGTGCATGTGTGCCTGTGCCCACATGTGCATGTGCGCATGTGTACATGTGTGCCTGTGTCAACGTGTGCATGTGTGCCTGTGTCCACGTGTGCATGTGTGCATGTGTGCCAGTGTCCACATGTGCATGTGTCCATGTGTCCACGTGTCCATGTGTGCACGTGCCCATGTGTGCACGTGTGCATGTGTGCATGTGTGCCTGTTTCCACGTGTGCATGTGTGCATGTGTGCTTGTGTCCATGTGTGCATGTGTGCATGTGTGCATGTGTCCACGTGTGCATGTGTGCATGTGTGCATAAGTGCATCACTGGTAACATGGTGTAGACATTGTAAACTGTGTTTCCTGTCTTCCTCTCACAGGTTCTGGTGCTGCTCTGGTGTCCTGCAGCAGGGAACCTGAATCTGGTGCCACAGGTACTGATAATGATGATATCTGTGTAATGGCACAGAGAGGTGTGTCAGGGTCCGTAATTGGTCAGCCAATTGACAGTACACAGCTGTCAACCCCATCATTGCGCACAGTCATCCTGCCAGTACATCCTATGTCACCATTGTCCCTAGGTGATGGACAGGATACAGTGGGCATTGACCAGGGTAATGTGGTATCTGTGGCACATGCTTCCCCACACAGCAGCCATGGGCAGGGTCCTGCGATGGTACCACACAGACAGTTGCCCATGGGTTCTTGTGAGAGCATCCGTGAGCATACTGCCTCTGTCAGACATGCGCAAAGAGGTCTGTCAACCTCAGCTATGTTTCGGGCTGTCATGCAGACACAGTCGCGTATGGAAAGGTACACCAGACAGGGTCTGAGGGAGCTGAGAGCATGTCGCACAGCCATGACAGACAGTATGCGTGACATCGCGGATGCTATCCGTAATTTCACCGATGTCATAGACAGACATTGTGGGGACATATTACAGCAGTTCCACAACCACATGTCCATGAGCCAGGGCAATGGTGGACGGTTGCGGAGTCGATGTGGCCGTATGCCAGCAACAGCAGCAGCTGGCAGTTGGCGTGGACGACAACAGGCCTGCGGATGACCCCATAGTGCCAGCAGCAGCCCCAGCAATGCTGGGTCTGTGCTGTCATCGGAATGCCCCGGGAGACCATGTGCATGTGGCTCTGGACAGTCCCAACAGGGACCTGTGTCCAGTCAACACACTCCCGCTTCTGATGATAGTACCCAGTCTGGCTTAGTACTGGATACGGTCCGTAACACCCCTGCCAGGCACAGGTACCGTGTCCGTGCCCACAGACACTGATCTGTATGACCTGCCAGGTGCAGTCTGTGGCTGTCCACAAACTTCAGTATATGGCAGCCATGAGGTGGAACTGTGTGCATGCATACACACATGCAAAATGTTAACACCTAGGGCTACCACATACATGCACACACTGCACCAACAGTGCCCTACCCTGTACTGCTGTCCCTCACCAGCACACATACACACACATGTCAATTGGTGGTATCAGTAGCAGACTCAGGCATACCTAATTCACACCCTGTGCATATGATGAAACTGTGCCACCTCCTGCAATCTCCAACATCAGTGCAGGAACAGGTAAACACGTTGCTGATGCACAGGGTGACTACATAGAAGTGTATTACTAGTATCATGTTGGTAACAGTACAGTGTGCTGATATGACTGTGTGTATATCCCAGCATGCCTGATGCAGTAACTGTATGACTGTCCTGAATTGTTATCTACACCCATAGTATGTACCATAGTGTAACAGCTGCACATTATTGCATACTGGTGGTAAGGATGTCAACAGATAGCCACATACATAGGTAGCACAGGGGGGAAGCTAATGCAAGTAGTGATACGCAATGATGGACATGTACAGTAATGGTGGCAAGTTGGCCACAACGACTATGCAATGTGGATGTTTGCGCATGTTGATATGTGTGCAGTACCAATGTAATACAAATCACAATTAACTATGACTTAATATCAGTTCTACCATGGACATCTGAGCAGTGCATTCCTGGGTACATGTTGATAGTGCCTACATATTTGCACTGTTACCTACTGTTAGTGTTACCCCTTCTTTATTGTACAATGGACTACTTCCAGCCCTGCTTACTGTAGCTTTGTTTGCATGCATGTTCGCTTGGGGTTCCCTGGAACACTGCTTCCACCTGCATTGCAGAGTTACAGTGCTTCTGTGGACTCCTAGTGACATCTGTATAGCGTACTATACGTATGTCAAGTTTCCACATGACAGAACGTCACTGTCTGTCCTGTTCGCATGTACATTGCCTGTGACACATTGCACATGACTTACCTGGCATTTACCCATGTGTGCAGTCATATATGCCAGTGCTATGAAATCAGTAGCAGTACACCCACACATACACACCTTCAGTATGTTGTTCCCCATTGCCCCTATGTGTTGGTTATCACCATGGCAATCACACTACTATCGTAGCATGTGCAAAGGTAACCTGTGAATCACCTCTATGGTCCAGTTGTGGTTTATGTGAGTCATGTGGCAATGTCACAGCTGCCACATGTATGCAGTCAACACTCACCCCTGGCCAGGAATGTACAACACATGTGTGGGATGCCACCACATAGCCAATCTGGGGACTGAGCACTCTGAACCCAGTACTGCCATACCCTGTCAGATGGCATGACATACTACAGTGACTACAATACCAGTCTGACATAGACCCGCACTGACAGCAATCTGAACACACTGGGGCATACTTGGAGACTCAGAATAGCATCCTGCCTGAGCATCACACACCTCTGCAGCTGGCACACAGGCATACATTATGTCGGAACAGAGCACATGCCACACATGGCACACACATCCCGTGTGCCACACACTCACAGCCTGTAGGGCTACACAACACACCTGCTACAGATGTGTCAGGTACCTCTCTTGGCCACTGCAATGGGGCCCTGCTCAATAGGTGTACATGGTGAAGGTCACAGTGATATGCCTGTGGGGCACTATGGTCCACCACAAAACACATGCATACAGGTCAGTCAGAGGCATGGACACATATGACTGAGTCATTGACCATGCCACTATGGATGACCTGAGACATACCTCCCTGGACTACATGATAGGGAACATAGAAGGGATCTCTCAGCATGTGGCATGGGCCAGTATGAGCCTGATCTTGGTTGCCATCATACCCTCACCAGGTATGCTACCACAATATGTAGGAAGGGTGTTCTATGTCTACATTCTGCTCAATCTCCAATGTCATTCATAGAGTATCCACTAGCTGTCAACGTGTGCTTACATGCTAGGGAAGCCACAATGATTTGTGAGGTGCAGCTTGCACGTGACACCCATGGGCCATTGTATATTGGCGAATCCCCTTGATACACACATAGTGCCTTTTGCTGCAGGACACGGATTACATAGCCACCTCCACGGGTATCACACAGGATAGGACACTAACAGTGATGCTACACAACACCAGCAGTGTACACCGCAAGATGCATGCACTGGACACTGTCCTCAGCACAGTGAACTGCAATATCTGTGCAGTACCAGATTCCTGATTCACGGCTCACAGGTGCAACCCATCAATGCCAGGTTATACCTCATACCATGCCTGTCGTCCCCTACACATGTAACACACATGGACAGGGGGGTGGTATCCCAAGGCACCACAGATATACACACCTCCAGGTTGTTGGCACAGCACAAAGCATCAGGGCCTATCCATGAGCAGATAACAGTGTGTTGGACTGCCTTCTGGTTCATAGCCTGGCACACACAACCCTCCCATACACAGGATACCCACCTTTCCTCCATAACAACATTGGCAATATGACAGTCTCAAGAAATGTCTTTAAACCTCCTAATAATCTGAATAGTGCACTTCACTAATGCATCTCTCTCACATGTCGTGACATAGTTAGGTAGGGATATGAATCCTGCAAGTGCATGTGGGAGGGGGGTTGTAGGGTGTGTGTAATTGCAAGTGTGAGAGAACAGATCCTTTTGGCAAATACTACAATACACCAGATGCTGCATATTCCCCCAGTAAACACAGGGGATGTCACCACACTATCAGTACAGCCAAACAGGGCTACTTGGCCAGTAATGCCAATAGTGCGCTCCACTACTGGGTCTATTACCATTGTCAGAGCACAGATAGGTATGTTTTGGAAACCCACAACTGCCACGTGTGGTTGTGTCACACAATATGACCTTGTGTGGGTTGTTGTGCATAACAATGCATGCCATTGCCTAAACCAGCAATGGCAATGCACACATGATGTATGTGTGTGACACATACACATAAATACCTGTGACCTTCAGTAGTTACCATGTCTGACACATGCCTCAATGGATAAATGGTATTCACAATGCATAACAATATGACTGTGTCTTACTGTGCAGGGGCCGCATGCAGTATGTGTCTATACAATGTGGGTTGTATATGGTATAATACCTACAGCAGGGGATACACATCTGGTCTGGGCCATATAGTCTACATGTAGTCGATGAACAGGTGCTGCATGTTCCCACCTGTTGTGGGAGTGGTAACATGTTATTCCACTGCAATTCAGTGACCACATGCTGGGAACCTTTCAGCTAGTGTGTTGTAGCTACAGAAATGCTCACGCACAATGTTTGGCTGGATGCAGTAGTGAAGTGCACTATTCAGATTATTAGGAGGTTTCTCTTCTCCAGCTGTATTTATAGGGTGCTGACATTATCAGTGTTTGGAAAGGGTAATGTACATCATGTAGTGTGATCTCCTGATTGCCACAAAGCACATGTCTTTCATACAGAATTGCACGCACACAAACTCCCCACATCCAAACACACACACTTGCCATTTGCAGGTTTCAAACCCCTACCTAACTATGTTATGACACTTGAGAGAGACGCATTAGCAGAGTGTGCTATTCGGATTGCTGGGAGGTGTCCCTTCTCCAGCTGTACTTATAGGGTGCTGACATCATCAGTGTTTGGAAAGGGTAATGTGCATCATGTAGTGTGATCTCCTGATTGCAAAAAAGCACATGTCTTTCATGCAGAATTGCACACACACAAACTCCCCTCATCCAAACACACACACTTGCAGGTTTCAAACACCTATCTTAGTATGTTTTGACACTTGAGAGAGACGCATTAGCAGAGTGCGCTATTCGGATTACTGGGAGGTGTCCCTTCTCCAGCTGTACTTATAGGGTGCTGACATCATCAGTGTTTGGAAAGGGTACTGTGCATCATGTAATGTGATCTCCTGATTGCCAAAAAGCACATGTCTTCCATATGGAATTGCACACACACAAACTCCCCTCATCCAAACATGCACACTTGCCATTTGCAAGTTTCAAACCCCTATCTAACTATGTTATGACACTTGAGAAAGATGCATTAGCAGAGTGTGCTATTCGGATTACTGGGAGATTTCCTTTCACCTGCTATACTTATAGGGTGCTGACATCATCAGTGCTTAGATAGGGGAATGTGCATCCTGTAGAGTGTTTTCCCAGTTGCCAAAAGGGACACTTCCCTCACACAGACTTGCACACACATCAACCCCGCTCACCCACACACACACACACACAAAGCATTTGCGTGGTTCAAACCCCTACCTAACTATATTATGGCTCTTGAAGGAGACGCATTAGCAGAGCGTGCTATCCGAATTACTGGGCATCTGTTCTGCACCTGCAGTATTTATAGGGTGCTGACATCTTTATTTCTACAGAGGTATGTACATCTAGTACTACCTGTCAGGTGGGGGATAGCATATATATGCATTTGCAGCCACCTACTTCAGGGTCAGATATGCACATCGCACTGGCAGGTTATGTTCTATACCATGCTTCATGACCACAGGACCTGTAACACACAACACAACCAGTCCAGAACACCACTCCCACATCCAGGACACACACTTTGCTTCCCTGGGAACAGTGCCGGGATATGCAGGTGTTCACATACACCATTCCAGTTGTTAACATCAGGTACAGGCATATTGTGTGTGGGAACTACTCAGGCCTCTTCAACTTTACCCTACAGCCACTACAATTTGTGGTCCCATGTGCTATGGCAGAACCACTCACCACAGCCCCATGGGGGAATACATATTGCACCTGTCCATCTGCAACATGGGTACTCACTGTTCCACACCAGAGGTAGACCACCATTGTTGATATCTGACCATACCCACCTTTCCCTAGACATCCATATCCCATCCCCACCCCCAGCAAGGTTGTCACTGCAAACAAACTGTATTTAGAACAAGCAGACTCTACACTTGCGAAGACTGGGGTGGACGACTTCAAAGGACCCATGCTGGGGGACTATACTGGCCATTCTGCATAATCCTTGACAATTGCATTCTATGAGCATGTGTAAGGTTTGCATTGATCATGCTATCCCACATATACCCATGACTGCTCCACAACAGGACACCTGTCAGGTGTACACCAGCCATATATGAGTTGTCCAACAGACAGAGTGAGCTAATACATTGCAGATCTGTAGCCCACAGAGGGAGGACATCTGTGAACAGTACTGGCACGACACTTCAATCCCACATAATCATAACAACACAGTGTTGACAGTGGAATTGTCCAGACAATGCAGATAGGGCTCCCCTCAGTCTGTTATTGACACCCACTTACTGTTAGAGGTCCTCAGCAACCCTTTTCCAGCACACACCAACAACATGGATGTGGCTTAGCAAGTTCAAACCCTGGGATCTCCACTGTGCCCCTGCTTGACAGAGGCACAGCTCACTAGCCTCACACGTTGCCTTATGTGACCTACTTTACAGTGGCACAGTAGCCTACTGTACTGGGGATGCAGATGCCAAGCACACTCTGGCTAAGCTGTCATTCCCTAGGGCAAACAGCCTAGTATTGACCTCTACACCCATATGTTTAATTGTCAGATGCACAATATTTGTTGCTGTTAGACTGTTTGCAGGTCTTTATTGCCATAGCATTCCCTGTTCCTATGAACAACTTGTGTATCTGTGGAAGATGTTTGAATATGAGGGCGATCCACTATATCACTTATGTATCTGTAGTCATTTACTGTGTGCACTGGGCAGATTGCTGTGTTGTGGTTGGTGCCTGGAATGACACATACAAATACCAGATATGTGTGGCCAACTGCTAAACGGAGATATGGCATAAGTGTGTGAGCATGCCCAGTTCAGCCTTTCCATGGCATGTTGTCTGACATATGCCTCATTTATCAAAGTGTGCGAGCATGCCTAGTGTGAGCTTTCCATATGTTGAACTCTGCAGTTCACCACATATTTGGGTGAGTGTGAACTTCAACAATATCTCACGTTTATGGTTGTGTGTTGGGTGTCATGTTGTGTACTTAGTGGCCAACTGCAACGTGTCTGAACACAACAGGGATTATACTGTGCCTGCAGGGATTGCATGGGATATTTTGCATACAGTTGTCGACATCCTTTCATACTGACCTAACACTGTAGTACCGTATAGTGTACTGGTTCAGTACTTTCACTGTGGTGGACAATATCCTGGGCTTTAGTCCTATCACTGCTTTAAATCTTCATAGTGAGCACAACAGACTGTGTAGGGGCCAGTTTTGCACATATGACCATGTTGCATTATGTTCAGATATGGACTACCTACACCAGGCTTGTCCAACATTGGTAGTGTATTCCACAACATAGGTGGACATTGGCAAACACTAGTGATGTTCCCTAGGCCATTTCTGATGCTAGTCACAGAGTGTGTTTGTCCTTCGACACACATTGTAACTGGAGTTTGCCATGACATAGGTCATGGTTAGCATACTGTGCCTCCGTCTACCTCTGACATAACAGTGATACCCAGGGTTAACCTACCATTTCCCATCCACTCATCAGGATTCCTCTTGAGGGGTGTCGATAGGTGACTCTCTGGCTAACCTGTACTGGGAGTTTACTCAAGAGTGGGGTTGGCTTCTGTGTTATGGATCATTCAGTACAGCTTGTCCTATGTATGTCAGTGCTGGGGTTCAGGTCTCTCATGTGCATAGCTCACTGCCATTCAGATTGTACAAGGTGCAGCATGTTCATTGATTCCAGCTTGGACATGGCTTCATACATCAGGCACAGCTTGCCTCTGGGTGGGCAGTATGGCAGTGTGTGGAGCTGCAGTTTGTTTAATTAGGCAACACATGGCATCTGTTCATGCTCTTTGCTACTCCTGGTGGGGTACTGTTGTGGACTTTACAGTTGATGGAGGTGTCTGCTGAGGTATATCCCACAGGGGCTATTGTAGTCAATTGTGACGCTGATGAAGGATGACTGCAGAGCCACAGTGACCTCCCCTTATCTAGATCTGACAACCTTCATGATTGGGTGGGTATATGGTATGTTTCTGCGAACACTACAGCCACATGTTTGTCCAGTGCAGGATATCTATCACCTTGTGTCCCCAGGTCTCTCATTACATGTTAGGTATGTAATGTGTGGTAATTCGTGGGCACTTACTGTATATCCATGGTGGTTGTCTATACATATTTCTGCAATTAGCTTGCTGACATGGCTATGGCTCCAGTTGTCTGTTTCTATGTGGCCCTTTTGTGGGTTTCTTGTGTCATCTGGGGGTCAGATATGGTGGGCAGTTTGTACTCCTCTGCATACATGTTCAGTCACAGTCCTTCCATGTTGGCCTGTACCTATGGGACATATATACGGAACAGGGGAGGTCCCAGGACCAAGCCTTGTGGGAAGCCACTCATATCTGCTTTGTAGTCTGACATGGATGCAGCATGTCTGACCATGTCAGTTCTGTCCTTGGTCTGGTTTGCAACCCCTCTACTGACATAGGAGTTTATATTTAAGCTGGTGAACATATCCATACTGAACTCGTAGGGTATTGTCTGGAAGCATTTGCATGGTCCAGCTACGCTGTGTGGACCAGATTGCCCTCATCAATTACCTTAATGACTGTTTCAAATGGGTCAAACATGTTTAGGGGCAGGATCTGCACTTACGACAGCCACACTGGGTAGGGTCCGGTGTCAGTAGGTCCACGATAGCTTTATGTCTGCGGTACATACTGATCCTTTCCATAGCTTTGCAGACCAAGCTTGTCAGGATCCTGGGGTGGTAGTTTGCAGTATCCATTCAGGCAACACCTTTGTTGTGAAGGACCACTGTTGTTGTACACTGCTCTTTGGGTATATATCCTGTGGTAAGGCTGACATTGGGCAGTAGTGTTATTTGGCATTCCATTATTCTTTGAGTCCATGTTGGCCTCAGCCCAGGACACCATCACATACCTTTGCTGCTGTGTGTTTTGCTTTGTAGATGATGGCTGTTACCTCAGCATCTGCAATGTCAGGGGGCCAGCAGTCTGCTGGGATAGATATTTTGCATTCTGGGGGGGGGGGGTTGCACTGCATATGTCAGGTTGTATGTTGGCAATATGTGTGTGTGTTTGGTATGTTGTTTGTAATATCTGTGTGATTCGGAGCATATCTGTGAATTCCCAACATGGTTCCTACCATCAGTTGAGTAAGCCTTGTGATTATCCTTAGTGTCCTGTACAATTTGTATCTTCATAGGTTCATAGGTTCATACTAGGCTATCTACCCTAGGGCATTAGTAAGCCTAGCTAGAGTGTGTGTGTGTCTTTCGCTGCCCCTTGCTATGTGACTATTATGGCCATTTATGATTTTCTTTACTGTGCCTCTGTCTGGACGTGACACAGTGAAGACCCCCAGTGTACATCTACGATCATCCATCCACTTGGCAATATTCCTGTTGAGGGGTGTCAGTGAGGGGCTCTGCCTAACATGGATTGGGATCCTGTTCCTGGGTGTGGGGAGCCTCTGGGTTATGTATTTGTCTCTCCAGCACATCCTATTTCATTATGTGTTGAGGCTGACATCTGTCACTCTCACAGCTCCAATGGCTTTGATTTCCTGTGGTGGAGCATGTCCATTACTCCTGTGTTGGACATGGCCTTGTACAACAGACATACAATGCCTCAGTGTAGGCAGTCTGTGACTGCATTCAGCTGGGGTGTCTACAGCCAGGCAGCATATGACATATATTTGACAACCTTTATCCTCTTGGTGAGGTACCTTTGAGGTCTTCCTAACCGCTGCAGGTGTCAGGTACGGTACATCCCATATGAGTCATCGTACTAGATTATGGGTCTGATAAGGGAACAGTACAGGGGCACAGTGACCTCTGTTGATGTAGATGTGAATCCTTTCATGATACGATGTCCAATATAGACAGTCTTCCTAGCCACATTGGCATTGTGAGTGTCACATGACAGGTTACTGTTGACTTGTATCCCTAGGTCCCTGATTATTCCTTGCATACATAATGGTTTACCACCTATGTGGTAATTTGTGAGTACCTTGTCTGGTATTTGGTGGGACATTCATACTGTCCAGTGTCTTCAGGATGTCTGGGTGGGGTTCCTGTGTGTGAGAGTGTGGTCTGTCGCATGCTACAGACTGTACAGCAGTTTTGACTACAGTTAAGTGCACATGGATGGTCTCCGCTGCTTCATGCATTGTCAGTTACCTGGCCGTATGGGTGTCTGTGCTGCATATGGATACTCCCCCTCCTTTGATGTTTTGGTCCAGGTGTTGGGGCCATAATGCATGATATGCGGTATAACCTGGTAGTGCTGGTGTGCTGTCAGTAGGCTTGCAGCAGGCTTCTTTTCACTGCACAGACATCGATGTTCTCCATACTGGGAAGTGCCTCAGGAGCATGCATATTGCAGTTTACACATCTGGCATTGGTCAGCATTACCCTTATGTTTCTTACCACTTATGTTTTCTAGGGTGGTGGGTTAGTCTTTTTGGCCTTGCCTACGTATGGCTCTATGGAGGTGGCAAAGGCCTTATCCAGTATCCAGACACCCAGGGGTAACAGGTGCAAGCCATCCCTGGAACAGCAGCATGGCTTGTCATGCATGACATCTCAAGCAGACAGACATTAGACCCTCTTGGACTGACAGCTGTAACTGTGCCACCTGTTAAAGCTGATCATTCTGTGTTTGTACTGTGGCATCATTCTTGGTGAGGGTTGGATGCTGCAAACGGCCAGTGTCATACCGGCCTGGAGTACATACTCAGAGAGCTTATCCATGTCTCTTTTCATGTAGTCCAGGGAGGTACATCTCAGGTCATTCACACCAGCATGGACAATGAGTGCATCATATTTCTGCTTGCTTTGGGGTGACCTGCATACTTGTGTTATGTGGCATATTGTGGCAGCCTACAGGCAGCTTACTGTACCCTTTCCCTTGTTCAGTCTGGTGAGTGGGACAGCAGTGTGTCTGCCTATACAGACACCTATTACAACTGTATCAGGCATGTTGTTTCTCCTTCTGGCCGGTAGCTGTTTGGCACACCAGCTTTGTGTACTATGTGTTGCATGTGCTATGTTTGGAGGTTGTGGTTGCTTGAGGTCTGCTTTGGAGGCCTCTGTTGGTGTGGTGTGTTTGTAATTAGGGCCTCCGGGAGTGTTTTTCTGTGTGTATGTGTTTGGTTTACAGTTGTGATAGGTCTATGTGGGACTGGGTTTGTGGTGTATGTGGTTACCTTCTCCTCCTGATTAGTTTTGACAGTACTGAGTTGGGGGAGCTCAGCCTCCGGTTTGGATAAATGGTTGCATCTCTCACATATATTTGTATTTATTGGGGGGAGTTGAGGGTTGTCTGTGTACTTGGGGCAGTTGTCACATTGTCTCTGGATTCACAGATTCTACTTGTTGTGGCTGGCCTTAGTGGATTGTATGTGTGGACATATTTTATTGCCATACTACTGATCAGTGATTACTTCCCTTTTTATGTTTGCTCTATCATGTAGTAGCTTCCTCATTCTCTTGCATGGTTTGGTAATGGCTGGAGTCCAGCATGCCAGATGCCTGCGTGTATGGCATTGTCTCTTGTTGTTATTTGTGATTGCATAATACAAGCATTCCTGGCTGTGTTCATGGAATGCCTGTATAACATGTTCAGCGGTGTGTCCCATATTCTGCACCTGCACAGGGCCTTTCGTGGATTCCACATTGGTTTGGAGGGGTGCAACTTATGCTTTACACATGTTTTTCACTGTGGTTTTCTGGCCAGGGACTGTGGTCAGGATGTGTATATCCGGTGTGATTACTCTATGGTCTGGTCTTACCAGTGAGGGATACACTTCTCATCTTGCCATCCAGTACGCATGTTGCTGATTATCACATCCAGTATGCTTACTCCTCTTGTGGGAGTGGTACGTTGTTCCTGGGCATTTCGGTTTATGGATTCTTTTCTCCTACTGTGTTGGTGCTAGTATAATGCTCCCAGTGTATGTCTGGGTATTTTCAGTCAACCAATATAATGTGGTTTGGGGGGCTTGATATATTCATGTATTCCAACATAGGCCAGGTGCAGTTCCTGGTATTAGGACAGTAGTCTGCAGCAGGCTATATACTGGGAGGCGGTTTTAGCCATTGGTATTTGACCATGGCTAATCTATGCTGCTTCTTGTTGTGGTATCAACATGGGGGTGTGGTTATCCTTGACAATTATTGCTAGTCACCCTCCTTTTGTAGCTTGTTCCATGTTTTGAGGCTGTACAGTACAGTATCAGGTGTAACCTGGTACTGTTAGGGTGCTAATGTGAGCCTTGACCCAGTTTTCTATTACAGGACTGATATCAACATTCTCCATACTGTGTGTGTTTACACTGCATGCATCTTGCTGTTTAGACTTCTGGCATTGGGTAACATTACATCTAGGTTCCTATCCCTTGTGGTACCTATGAAGGTGGGTTTGTGTTTTGAGACTTATCTATTCAGGGCATGCTGTGGGTACTGACAGCCTTTGCCAGTATCCGTGGGGCCTGGACTGATAGGTGCATGCCACCCATAGCAGGTGGTGCATCATTTCATGCTCAGCATGTCTTCCCAGGCTGAAACACATTGGCTCCCCTTTGACTAACTGCATTACTTCAGCCAGTTATTGCAATTGATCATCCCATCGTCATTTTGTGGCTTCATGCTTGGTGAGGGTGGATGTTAGTCAGGGTCCTCAAGTGTGCATATAGTACATAGTGTTACATTACTTAACACATGGCATTCATGCCTCAGGTGGTGCTGCAGGGCTGCCTCTGTCGGATGCACATATTACACTCCCTGTACATGTTTGTGAGCAGGTCATGTCATTTTAGGCATCTATGTTATTATTTGAGTGAGTCAGAGGGGGTATCATTCCCAGGGTTCCTACTGAGCCAGTGTATGTGCTATGCGTTGCCTCTTTGCCAAGGCCAGGGCATACTGGGCACGCCTCCTTCTGCCTACTGGGGCAGGCTCAGGTTGTTCCTCCTCCAAGTCACGCTCTGCCTGTGATGGCCTTGGCAATGGTGGGGAGCTGTTTGGCCCAGCCCTCTGCTGGTCCTGCTGCAGCTGTTTTCGCAAGATCATATTATGTAGCATAGCACATACCATGACAATTTGGGTACACGTAGTTGGTGAGTACTGCAAGGCTCCACCAGATGTGTCCAGACACCGGAACCGTGACTTGAGCAGCCCAAACACACGCTCTATTACATTACATGTTTGTGTGTGTGCCTCATTATGGCGTTCCTGTTCAGGTGTGTGTGCATTTCTGATGGGTGTCATCAGCCACGGCTCCAGTGCATAACATGCATCCCCCACTACGTGTCCGTGTGGGATGTCCCCATTGGCAAATGTCTGGTACAGCTGCGTCAAATGCCAGATGTGGGAATCATGGTAGCTCCCAGGGCAGCCAGCACGCACATTCATTATTATGCCCTGGGCATCACACATGACCTGGCAGTTGATGGAGGGGAAGCCCTTGCGGTTAATGTAGGCCCTACCCCGCTCACCGGCTGGTGCTTTGATGCATATGTGCATGCAGTCTATTGCACCCACTACCTCAGGGTATTCCGCTATTTGCTGGAAGAGACGCATATTGCTAGTCAATACCTCACAGGCATTAGGGAAATATACATGATCACCGACATGTGCTGACATAGCATCCAGGAACTGGTGCAGTACCCTGGAGGCTGATGCCTGTGATATCCCCATCATATCACCAGTTGGTCTCTGGAAGGTACCTGTTGCTAGTATTCTTAGGCCAACACATACCTTGGTTTCCACTGGGATGGGTTCCCCTCTGTTGGTTCTGTGTGTGAGGCGTGGCCTGCACAACTCGACTATTTGCTGCAGGAGCTCTCTGTCCACTCTATAGTGCTCTACTATCTCCAGCTCATGTAACCCGTGGTAGGTGACCCTGGGCCTGTACACTCTTCTCCGTCTCCTCACTGTGGGTTGTCTGGCACCATCTGCATTATCACCACCCTCAGCAAGTCGCCTATGTCTCATTATGACAGCTATGGCAGCCCCTAGCATTTCTGCTCTGAGTTCAGCTTTTTCAGTTTTCACTTCTAATAGCTTACTCCTGTCTTGCAATGTCTCTTGAGAGAAACATCCTGCACTGCTGTTTGCAGAGTTTTAAGTGCTGGGCTGGGCTACTATTCTGCTTGTGTAATTGCCTGCTTCTAATTGTTTTCACCTGCTAGCTCCAGCAGTATTCCCTGCTAGCTTCCTAGTAATTCTGTTGCTTCCTTTTTCCTTTCTGTTTCCTCAGGGGTGAGCAGCGTGCATACAAGCAGAAACATGCTCACAGGGGCTTCAACTCGCGCACACATGCTTACATGGTTCAGGATCTGCCTATTCGGGTTAAAACGCATGCACACTAGCGCAAACAGTGTTACAAATCTACCAACACGCTCCCGTATGCTCAGTCTGCCTTACACATGCGCACACTGCCCTACTGGTGCTCTATGGAGTGCACACATGCACATGCAAGCCCAGCAAGAAACTTTGGTGTAAGTAACAGTGTACACCTTCTATTTCTTGACTTTCCCATGCTTATCTTGTGGCACTCCTCTTTCCCTGATCTGTGTATAAGTAACAGTGTACACCTTCCATTTCTTGACTTTCCCATGCTTATCTTGTGGCACTCCTCTTTCCCTGATCTGTGTATAAGTAACAGTGTACACCTTCCATTTCTTGACTTTCCCATGCTTATCTTGCGGCACTCCTCTTTCCCTGATCTGTGTATAAGTAACAGTGTACACCTTCCATTTCTTGACTTTCCCATGCTTATCTTGCGGCACTCCTCTTTCCCTGATCTGTGTATAAGTAACAGTGTACACCTTCCATTTCTTGACTTTCCCATGCTTATCTTGTGGCACTCCTCTTTCCCTGATCTGTGTATAAGTAACAGTGTACACCTTCCATTTCTTGACTTTCCCATGCTTATCTTGAGCACTCCTCTTTCCCTGATCTGTGTATAAGTAACAGTGTACACCTTCCATTTCTTGACTTTCCCATGCTTATCTTGCACTCCTCTTTCCCTGATCTGTGTATAAGTAACAGTGTACACCTTCCATTTCTTGACTTTCCCATGCTTATCTTGCGGCACTCCTCTTTCTCTGATCTGTGTATAAGTAACAGTGTACACCTTCCATTTCCTGACTTTCCCATGCTTATCTTGCGGCACTCCTCTTTCCCTGATCTGTGTACAAGTAACAGTGTACACCTTCCATTTCTTGACTTTCCCATGCTTATCTTGCGGCACTCCTCTTTCCCTGATCTGTGTATAAGTAACAGTGTACACCTTCCATTTCTTGACTTTCCCATGCTTATCTTGTGGCACTCCTCTTTCCCTGATCTGTGTATAAGTAACAGTGTACACCTTCCATTTCTTGACTTTCCCATGCTTATCTTGCGGCACTCCTCTTTCCCTGATCTGTGTATAAGTAACAGTGTGCACCTTCCATTTCTTGACTTTCCCATGCTTATCTTGTGGCACTCCTCTTTCTCTGATCTGTGTATAAGTAACAGTGTACACCTTCCATTTCTTGACTTTCCCATGCTTATCTTGTGGCACTCCTCTTTCCCTGATCTGTGTATAAGTAACAGTGTACACCTTCCATTTCTTGACTTTCCCATGCTTATCTTGCGGCACTCCTCTTTCCCTGATCTGTGTATAAGTAACAGTGTACACCTTCCATTTCTTGACTTTCCCATGCTTATCTTGCGGCACTCCTCTTTCCCTGATCTGTGTATAAGTAACAGTGTACACCTTCTATTTCTTGACTTTCCCAGACTTATCTTGTGGCACTCCTCTTTCCCTGATCTGTGTCTGTCATCTGTCATGTTACACTGACCTCCAATGAACTGCATTTCTTTCTACCATTCCCCCCTGTGATGTCACCTATCTCCTACTCTATTCTTCCCCCTTATGTATCTCTTACACTACTCAGACTGTGCTCATTTGCTATGTGACTGTGGGATTCAGTATCCTAACCCTCATTTACATGAGATTGCCTACTAATGCTTAGTTACATGTCTTAGACTCAGCTTCCCCCCTTAGCAACCACTACACAGTGGCCATGTTGTTTTTGGTCTGCTGGTCCCTGCATTGTTATTCCATGTATTGCATAAAACCCACATTTGTGGGTTTATAACCTTCATTTTTATGTTTTATACAGCACAGCCCATTTGTGCAGGGCTGCGCTGCATTTAAACATCAGTGATCAAAAAAAATTATATTTTTTTTATATATGCATCGGGTTACCTTGCCAATGGCCACATATTTGGCCATTGGCATGCTGCCTGACACATATGCACCCTTTATTTGGAGCT
The DNA here is from genome assembly GCF_019279795.1 of Protopterus annectens. Classification (NCBI taxonomy): domain Eukaryota; kingdom Metazoa; phylum Chordata; order Ceratodontiformes; family Protopteridae; genus Protopterus; species Protopterus annectens. Next base: position 1,968,430,867 of record NC_056731.1, read on the forward strand.
GACATGGCTCCATTGTGATTTTTGCAGAAACCTACTCAGTTGTCAACTGAGTACATTTCTGCAGCTAAAACGGCTCTTACACGGGCTGCTTTCTGTTTCGTGGATCGCTACTCTACCTCATCTGCATGCCTTTCGGCTGCAAGTGAGGTATTTAGCATATCCACGCCCAGTCCATGTAAGAGACGTTTTAGCTGGTCTCTTACACAGAGTTTTGGGCTGTTCCTGGATCGCGAGGCTTGCATGGAGTGTTACACATCTCTTACACTCCGTGCAAGCCTTCGTGAATCCTGCCCACTGTAAATTGTACTCCTGAAAGCAATAAACAGCAGATTGCAAAACAGGCATATACTGTAAATTGCATTCTAGAAAACAATAAATAGCGCATTGCACATATCCCTATCTTACTGGCCAGTTCTTCAAAAACTTTCTCCAGTGACTGCTATCTTTGATGAAAAAATATCCAACATCGCATTCAATGAGTCAAACACATGTTCCTTTGAAAAATGTTTTCCATACAGGTAAAGCCCCCTTCAAAAGTCCCAATATAGGGACCTGTGTATCATTATTCCCTTCCCAAATATAACTGAGTGTGAGGTTGTGGAAAGAAAATGTCCCAACTTAAGATGGAAACTGGTTTTGTCGAGATTCTTCACGCAGTATTGTGTAACCAAACAATATGTATGGTAATATTCTCATTGTTTAAATGGCTTACTCCTGTATGCATATCAACTCTAGGGTGTGCACTTAGTAACTTAGAAGTTGATATAGTTTATGCAGTAAATATTGTGTATGCATCAGCTCATGTGAGACTTAGAGCTTTGGAAGGTGGCACAACAAGGGTTTAAGTAGCTTTTTGAGCCTTAGCGAAGAGTAACGATTATCAGGCAGCTGTCCTATATAGGAGTGAGTTCAACTGTCTAGGACTGAGATGTGTGAGATCCTTGTCAGTTGTGAACCACTTAGGTAATGGAATGATATGGCAGCTAATGAGGAGATATAACCTGAAGGCTGAGTAGAGCTAAGAGAGTCAGAAAGGGGAGGGGAGGAGAGAAGAATGAGAAGTTTATTAATGTAGGATCCTGGGGATCACAGAGGATGGAAGTCTAGTAGCAGTATGCTAGCCTTAATTAGGGTGATACGCTGGCATTTTTGTATGGTCTGAGAGCTGAACAAAATTATAATCTTTATTAGCCAGGGCTTGCAAGAGGTTGGTAATAAATGTTATGGCAGTGGAATTAATACCAAGATCCTGTTCACTCTGAAGAATAGTAATTCCTTTAGCAAAAGAGGATCTAGCGGAGGGAATAATTGTGATATGGCCTAGGCAGGCAAATCTCAGATGAGGAACATTTTAGTACAGTGAGCATCAGGCTGGTATGAGGAAGAAATGCTCTGCTTAATTTGGAATCTTAGATATATAAAGCATTTTGTTTCTTTCAGTCTTTAGATTACAGGAAGCTGGGAAGAACGTATTACCTGGATGGATAATGACATCTTAACTGCGGCTTCAGAGAGTGTTGGTTTTGTTTTGGCAGAATTTATCTTAGGAGTCTTATTTTTAAACAAAAATGGATAGTTTCAAGATGCAGATTAAGTTCCTTAGCAGCAGAAACAGAAGGTCACCTGTGTAACACTGCAACCAAAGCATAAGATCACCATTTAATTTCTCTAAGTCTGTTGGGTTTCTAATACCATGAAGGAAATGGCCCCCATTTCTAAGTCAAAGTATGATTAATGTAAATGAAATTAGTACTGTTTCAATCTTTGATGCTAGCCAAAAGTGCTCTTCATAGCACAGGAAATGTGCCCAGGATTGACTCCTTCTGCAATCCATATGGAGTTACATGTTGTTGTTTGTCTTTTCGGCTTTTCCTGGTTAGGGGTCGCCACAGCAGAACTCTGGTCCGCTAATGATTGGCAGTAGATTTTTTTTTATGGTGCTGAGTTGCCAGCCCGACGCCCAACCTTCAGTGAAGGCACGCCCATTCATGCATGTCTTTCGGAGGCCACTCGACCGTGGGGAGGACATGCAGACTCCACACAGAAGGCACTCCAGTCGTGAGTCAAACAGGAGAACCTCTTGCTGTGAAGCAACAACGCTATATGGAGTTACATGTATTGGCAGTATATCTAAATATGATTGTAAATTCTTTTTTATGAGACCCATTGCTCCTATTATTATTGGAACTCTCTGGGTATCCTTCTTCCACATTGCCCTTGTTTCTGCCTACAAATCCTAGTATTTCTTGACTTTTGTGTCTTTCTGTACATAAGACACTGTAATCATTGGGTGTAGCAAATTCATTGATCAATGCTAGATTTGTCTTTTTTTTGTGGACTACTATATCTGGTTTCCTTGTATCTATTTTTTGAACTGCTGGTAATGAGTAATCACACGTGCTATAAACTTCATTATTCTCTATAATGCTTTGTGGCTCATGGATGATGTCATGTTATATAAACTTCATTATTCTCTATAATGCCTTGTGGCTCATGAATGATGTCATGTGATATAAACTTCATTATTCTCTATAATGCCTTGTGGCTCATGGATGATGTCATGTGATATAAACTTCATTATTCTCTATAATGCTCTGTGGCTTTTGTTTCCAATGCTTCTCAGCTACTTCAATATTGTAATGTTTGCACAATCCCCAAAGCAACAGTTTTGCCACATTATTATATTTTTCAGTATACAGGCCCTCTGCCATTAGTGTATCATACCCAGCAACAACATGTGCGACTGTTTCCAATTCTGTTTTACAGGACCTGCTTTTGTCTATTTCTCCCACATGTTCAGCAGACTTTGTAAACCAATGTGTAACACAGCCACTAAAGTAGAAGGCCACCTGTGTAACATGGCAACCAAAGCATTAGGTCACCTGTGTAACACAGAACCAAAGCACAAGGCCATTTGTGTAACATGACAATCAAAGCACAAGGTCACCTGTGTAACACTGCAACCAAAGCACAAGGTGATCTGTGTAATACTACAGCCAAAGCACAAGGCCACCTGTGTAACATGGCAACCAAAGACAAGGCCATCTGAGTATATGGTAGCACTTAGGCTGGATGGTCAGAGGTTAGGGATTAGTATACATATTAGTATGAATACATCCAAGGACTGGTCCTTGGGTAATACCATAACATATGTTATTTCATACTTTACCATACCTCTGAACCTCTTAGTGTAAGAAATATGGACAAAGCCAGAAATAATGGGGGCATGAAGCCCCAAAAATAGGCACATTTTTTAAATATTTAAATATCTTACAAATGTAGACAGTTGACAAAATAACAGATTTTGCATTAGCATTAATTTTCTGAAGGATATGAAGTCTGAAATTCAAATGTCTGTCAATATTTTTTTACTTTAATCCTCACCAATTTGCTAAAGCTCGACCAATAAAACAAACTTTATGAGAAACAAACTGAAAATATGAGGCAAAAATGTGGACATTCTGCAGAAATCTGGGCAGTTGATAGGTATGAATAGTTCCTTCAAGTGCTGTACACTAAGACTACATAGTCTACAGATATGAACCACTCTGTACTCAACTAACATAAAAAATACATTATAAATCTCAACTGCCACTTCAATTCAACAGTAAACTCCATTTTAGTCCAGGCTAGGTAATGGCATTTAATATTAGTTTGGAAAAGTAAGATGGAAGGGGAAGGGAGAGTGACAAAATCAAAAGACAAGTGCTTAGGTAGTAGATGGAAGGTAAAAAGTAATGTAGAATACAACAGAAGAGCAAACAAGGGTGACTCAGACCATGGCTGGATAGTTATATCCTGCAATACTAGCAACCTGGGTAAAATGGGGGAGCAAAGATGGCCATTGCTAGCATTACAAGGCAAGGGTAAGTGTCAATAGGGGGTCCAGGTTTTTCAGTAGTGACAGAAAATGGAGATATGGAGGTTGGGTAGCAAGCTACAAAAAGATGGGTATCAGTTGTGAGTCTAATGAAGCATTAGGAAAGACTGAACGAGTGGGCTGAAAAGGAACAGTTGAGGTTCAGTGCAAACAAATGCAAAGATTTGCACTTAGGCAACAGCAACAACAGCTCCGGTGTGAATTATGAGATGGGAGAGTGGACTTGATGACAACAGAACTGGAAAAGGACATGAGGATGTTTATTGCTTTTAGACTGGACAACCAGCAGTGGAATGACGGGGTAGTGACAGAAGCAAAGAGAATGCTGGGTTGTGTCCTAGGGGAGATAAATTCCAAAATCAGAGTAATGCTTCCACTTTAAAGAACCTTGAATAGGCCACACCTTGAGTACTGTGTGCAGTTCTGCAGGCCAAGCAAGGAGAAAGAGGTCAGACTGCTGAACACAATCTGAAGAAAAGCTACGGGAAAAATCTGTGGGACTGAGGGGAAGGAATATGACCAGAGGTTAGAGGAACTCTACTCATTTGAGACAGAAGAGATCATAATACTGGAGCACAAGATTGCATCAGGGAAATGAGAAAGGATCATTCTGAACTGGAAGGACACATTGGGAATGAGGTCACACAGAAAGCACATTGTAGGAACTAATTACTCACTGGGTCTCCAAAACTGCTTTCTCACAACAAGGGTTGTGGACCCATGGAATGGATGACCAGAATAGCAGGTGGGGAGGTTTCAGAGAGGCATTCAGGAGGGCATGGGTTTTCTGGAATAAGATAAGGTGAAAGGTATGAATGGAGGAAAGAGGAGAGAGGAAGTAGAGGGCTAAATGTGCTTAAAAGGGCATACTAATAATACCTATTTCTTAACCAGACAGGGCCACTAAACACATAGTCTCTTTTCAGAGGTAACCCCGGCATAATGTATGGTAAGTGATTTACTTAAGATCACACAGTGGGTAAATGAGGGCTGAAGGGATCAAACTCTGTACCTCAAGAACTACAGCTGGCAGGCTTAGTCTTTGGTATCAACTGGCACCAATAGACTTATTGTCTCATTCTGACATTAAGCAAATGTAATATAATCTAATGGCATTAAATAAACAAATCTGAATTGTAAACCAATAAGTAATTAGAGTAATAAAATAAACAAACTTTGCATATGAAAGCTGATGCTAAAGTACCACCCTCAGTTCTCGCTTCCTCCCTCTCCATCTCCTGAGTGCTTATTGCCTACTCACCTGCTTGACCATGTACAAATTCTGTCTATAACTGCCCTATAGTTACCAAAACACAACTAATTGAGAGAATTTACTGATTAACAGCTGTGCACCCTTCTCTTAAAGATATACCATTAAAGTGAGTGTCTCACTTAATATTATCATCCAGCTTTAAGAACGAGTATTGCAGTTATCGGTCATAACAAATGGGTAATATCAATGGGAGAACTGGTAATCATAAATGTGTTTTTTGTGGCCTATGTAAATACATAATAGAAGGTGACAAGACCACTGTTAATGGTATTCACATCCAAATACATTTTTTTCTGCAACTGTTATTCTGTTGGGATTATCTACCCGGCTCTCTGTAAGCAATGTAAGGGGTTCTATACAGGAAATATCCAGAGAAGGTTTATTATTTTATTTATTTATTATTTATTTAAATTTGTTGACCGGGAGTGTCCGACTGGACGTGGGTCCATTTTCAGCGGAGGCCCGGGGAGAAAAGCTCCACAGTAAAATAAACAGACAGTAGTTACATTGGATTATGTAGTGATTAACAATTTAACATAGAAATTACTTACAACATATTTACAGATGAAGAGCATAGTACATCAGTAGACAACTAGAATCTTTATCTGTGAAGTACATAACAGGCATTAACAAATGTAACAATGAGAAGTTTCTGCTGTATAATAAGTACTAGGCTTATGAGCATCTGAGCTTGCTATCATCAAGGTAGTTAGTGGAGGTGAAAGAAAGGTAGTAGTTGGATGGGGTGGATGATAGTTTAAAGATTGTATATATGAGCACATCAATGCTATTAAGAAAGGGAACCCCAACAATGCACTTTTGAAGCATGTGGTTAAAAACCCTGGTCATGAACTTGGATTTTTGTGTCTTGAGGTGATTAATAAAAATGTAAGAGGTGGTGCTTGGGCTGATACCATTGAATGTAAAGAGTTAAGGTGGCAAGTTAGGTTTAATGCTTGTTTTCCAACTGGACTCAATGAAACTATATCTATTGGCAGCATTTTGAAGCTTCTTCCTATATAGTATGACATTCTTGTATATACCAACTGTGTGTTTTTCAAAGAATGTGTCTTTAAGAATGTGTGATTTTAATGCTTGGTACCAAGTCTTTAATTGTAAGGTATTTTAATTGGAGTGCACATTTCACTGGTTTTGGCAGTACGTGTTCTTTTAGGGGAGGGAAAGTATGGTATTTAATGGATTTTTGTATTAGTACACTGCTTCTGAAGAAGTCTTGTGTTATATACAGATGAAAGTGCTAAAGCTGACATTAAAATCTGGTTCATCCTGTTTCCTGTGTGTTTGTTTCCAGCCTGGATTGTGTTTTTCATTTGGTTCACCAGTTAATGATAGTAAGTATTTTATTGCTATGTCCCATGGTAGTATAATGATGGTAAGTGTTTTATCTCTATGCCCCATGGTAGTATAAAGATGGTAAGTGTTCTATCGCTATGCCCCATGCAGGGGTGTCCTTTGGCCAACTGGTGCCCTAGGCAAATGGTCTCTACAGTGCTCCCAACACCACTCAGTGCCCCCATCCTGGTATACCTATACCATTCCGACTACTGGAAAAGAACCCCTGCAGAGCAGAGCCAGAGGCAGCTGCCTAGTTTGCATATGCCTAAGGCTGGCTATGGTCCCATGGTAGCACAATGATGGTAAGTGTTCTATCGCTATGCCCCATGGTAGTATAATGATGGTAGGTGTTCTATCGCTATGCCCCATGGTAGTATATGATGGTAAGTGTTCAACTGTGTTCATGCACATGTGCATAGTGCTGTGGGACACCCACATCAGTGTCTTCCATATCAGTGTGAATATAGAGTCTGGACATGTGTTCATTTCCTGTGATGACAGTGCCATGGATGTGCTGTGTCTGATGAGCTGTTTATGCATTATCAAATTGCTATATGTAGTGTTAGTAGCAGCCTGCCATGGCATATGTGTATAGAAAAGACTTTTTCAGATGCGTAACCCCCTTATACCAGTTATTAAAGGAATACCTAAGATCCACAAAGATCCTATCAGGCCCCCTTTAAGGCCTATAGTATCAGGGAGAAATTGGATTACCGATAGGGTTGCCAACTTTTCATGTCAAAAATTCTGGACATGTACATGAAAGCAAAATGCGGTACCCCCCATGCATGTGCCCCCCCCATGCATACGGTAACCCCCCACACACAGCCATTCTGGTGTCCCATTACTTGACTCTCTCCATTTCTCTCCAGTTGCCATAAATACTGTTCAAAACTCTGTGTGCATACTGTTTTCTGCTTTACTTCTACAATGATTACAGATATTTGGATTTAATGTAAAACTTTTATTTCAAAATGTACAGCACAAACACTAATAGACATTTGCTAAACAAGCAATACAGTCTCTCATAAACAGACATAGCTTTAATACTTCTTTGCCTTTAAAACTCACATTCACTGAAACGGCATTGAAACCTACATTCAAAGAAAATGCATCTGGCCAGCGGTGAATTAAATTTACCTTTGGGTTTTTTCAAATCATAGGCCCCTTGCACACATTTTTCAAGCAAAAGTTCTTTGATTCACCTTCCTGATTGTATTAAATTTAAATACATAATAACAGCTAGCAGACATGAATTAGCAGCCATCACAGCTTTAAGACTGGTATGCTCATGCTCATGTATAATCTCTAATGAAACAAAACTGGCATATTACTGATATTCTTAAATAGCAGAATTGCTCTAATCATAATAATGTCCAGTTATATGGAACTGCCCCAGTGTAAGGAAGGAGTTAATATGGGTGCCAGAAGCTGCTGAAGGGTGGGAAGGGACAGAGGGCAAGAGGAGTACTTACTGATTTAAAAAGCGTAGCATTTTTAAGCTATTTGCTACCATAACAGAAGCCTATAACTGATAAGAAGCTGTACAGTGTCAGTACAAGATGAATTAACAATGACAGCAGCATAGAAATTTCATGCAAAAATGCAAGTAAAGGAAGCGCTGAACCTGGTTGTTGTATTATCCAATAGCATCACTGATGAGATTAGCACAGCATGGCATTTGAAACCATCCATTGTTTTAGCCTATATCATGGCCTGCTGCTGAAAGAGGTTTATGAAGCCTTCCTCAGTAAATTGTGGGTTTGAGTAAGCCAGTCAAAATATCATCATTTACAATTTGGAATAAAGCAATTAATCCAGGCAGAAATGTTTAACACAGAGAGCATCTTTGCAAAAAAATTCCCAGAAGCACACAACTGAGAGACCTGAATAAGCTGCAGCCTAGTGATGGAGATAAGCTAAAATTTCAGGCTGTAATATGATCATAGATATTAAAAACACATTTTTGTTAGGCTGCCCATCACCTGAACCATTACATACTTGGTAGAAATGACTTGCAGCAAAAACACACTTTGTACTGTGCAGCTCTATATTCCTCTTATGAGGTCTGTAAACAACCACTGCCTAACTTCAGCAGCACAAGCTTTCTGAAACATTGGATTTACTAGTAAGAGTAACAATATACTCTTGGATGATGACAGAAAAATTTACTCCTGGAATAATAAGGATTTTTTGCAAATATATTTTGAACATTAGTCTCACCTGGCCTTGTGCGCAGATGTTAAATACTCACAGCTAGAAAACAGATACTGTGGCCTTCAGACAGGTCTTCTAAAGAAGTTTGCAATAAAAAAAATCATGGAATTCAGATAGAATTTTGGGGAGACACACATTAATGCCATTCCATCTCCAAGTATTTGAATGCATTTCAGCTCTAAAGTGCATGTCAGACCAATGTTTGCATTGGTAGATAGAGTCCAGTGCTTTCATACACACCCTGTATGCAGTAACAGAAATGTTGTCTTGAATGGTGAAAGAAAATTATTTTTTACTTCTGGTCTAATAAGAACCTAGTGCACATGTATATTATGAATATGACTTTTGTACTGCCTTGTGAGTAATGGTCACCTACCCCCCCAAGTAAAAAATGGGTATATTGCCAGGCTGTGGCAACACAATCCTCTAAAATGTTTGATATGTTAACTGTATGAAAATTGGCCATATGTTAGTTCCCTTAAACCAATTCACACTAAAAATCCAGAGAGTTCTAATAGGATACTTGAGTACAAAACACCCACATACATACTGTCCCAGATGACTATGCATGCCCCTTTAGAGAGGGTACATCAAATGTGACGGTGAAGTCTTCATATAAATAAGATAGCCATATTGCTCTTTGACAGACACTGCTGCCCAACAAGCCTCTTCAGTAATCAGGCAGAAGTAATGCTATAGGTGCTCTTTTCATATATCAACTATCCCTCAAAAAATTGTAGATACTTTTCTGTACACTTCTGATATCTCATTGATAAGCAAATGAAAAACATATGGCTAACGTTCAACTTGCAGCTTTTAGAAACACACACACAAACACATTGCCCTCGACAAGCCTTATTATTTTTGACAGTGATGATGTGATGACAGTAACAGCACCACTTGTTAGACTGCGTGTTAAATTTATAGTTGTAAACATTTTGCCAATAAGCATTGAAATAAAACACATGAACCAATAATGACAAAATTGCCCAATTCAGAACATTTCAACCATAAATGGACACATACTTTTGTCATTAAAATCCACCAATATCAGTCAATATGCACAATCTCTGCAGAAGTAAAACATCATCTAAATAATTCCATATTAAAGAGATCTGCAACTAATGAAAAGTTGCTACTAGAAAACAATTTTATATTTCAGTGTTTCATCTACAAATCAATGCATGCTACCCTTGAAGAACTGATTGCCTATGTTACATTAAAAAATGGTAAGCTGGTAATATTGCAATAGGAAATGGATGGCAAACTGAAAACAGGTTCATAGTTACTACGCATCATAGGAGGACATACTCAGGACTGCAGCACCCTGCCCCATTACAATACAACACAGTATGAGCTTGAGCAATCCATCTATATGCTGTGGGAGTACAGCACACACCCACAGCCTTATAGATCAATATACAAGTATGCTTTGAACAGAGGAGTCTTACCTCAGTTAAAGGTTAAAGCTGAGGGAAAACAAAAAAAAAACGGAACTTGCATGTGCCGCAGTTGGATTAGAGAAATCTCAGAGCAAACACCAGCCGGACTCGTGCTTTGCCTGGGGCTTTTCAGCATACAGTCTAAACGTCGTCTTTATAATTCAAATTCCGTGTGTGCAGAAGAAAGTAGACAGACGTAAACAACAGTCGCAAAGACAGTGTTTTCATCTTCTGCACCCGGACGCAAAGGGCGTTCTTAAAGAAGAATGCCACTAAAAAAAAAAAAAAATTATTTTTTTAAACTAAAAGAAAATGTGCACAGTGCACCATTTTTTCCGGACAACACAGGCATTTTCTGTTCTTCCGGATAGTGTCCCTTAATTCTGGACAGTCCAGAAGAATTCTAGATGGTTGGCAACCCTAATTACCTAGTCATTGTCTATTTATGTAGAAAAAACACTTAGACCCGTAGTGGATAAAAATGAGAAAATTTTAAAGGATTCTAAGCAGTTTCAGCAGGACTTGTATGAGTTTCTAGAAGAGATAGATTTAACAGAAATTCCATTACTTATGGTAACAATGGATGTTCACTCTTTATTTACTTCCATTCCTAATGAAGAAGGTCTGGAGATGTTAAGGGAATATCTTATTCAGGATGGCACTTGTACCCATGTTCAAATAGATTTGATATGTATGTTGATGGACATAATATTATGCAATAATGTTGTGTTGTTTATCACCAAATATACTTGCAGAGGGAGGGGGTGGTGATGGGCACATCTAGTGCCAACAGTTACACAAATTTAATAACAACCTTATGGGAAAGTGAACAATCTGTTAAAATAATTGAGTGGAAATCGATAATATTTTACAGGAGGTTTGTGGATGACCTCTTTCTGTTATGGAAGGGGGAAGAGGCAGAGCTGGAAAGGTTTTTCCAAGCAGTGAACACTAGTACATAATTTTTAAAATTTGACATGCAATATTCAAATTCTAGAATTGATTTTCTTGATGTGAGCATTTTGAGAGATGATGCAGGGAAATTCCAGACAAGTATATATTGGAAGGAATGTCAGAGAAATACTCGTTTGCATAGAAAAAGTATGCACCCAGGGTATATCTTTGAACATATAGTGAAAGGACAGACTCTTAGGACCTCAAGGTTAACAATGGATGAGGGTAGGTTTAGAGAAGAGCTATTAACCTTGGATAATAAATTGAGGGAAAGGGGCTATGCTAGCAACAAGGTAGCTGATACTTTTAAGGATATGAAGATGCAAAGGTTGGACAGAGGCAAGCCGTACTTTTCAAAAAATAGAAATAGGAATGATGTTAAGAGTAAGACACCCCTAACCAATAAAATGCGGGTACCTATACATTACTGTAGTAATGTGGGGGCGATAACAGAAATAGTGAGAAAGGTCTGGCCCATCCTTACTCAGGATGAAGAAATAAGAAATATAGTAGATGACAAGCCTAGTTTCCAATTTAAGAATAAAAGATCTCTGAAGCAGATGCTTTGTTATTCATCTGGGGGCAAGACACCAGGACAAAGGAGGGATAGGAATGGGGGCATGTACCCATGTAAGAATTGTAATCAATGCCAGTATATATTGGAAAACAATGTTTTTATACATCCAGATTCAGCACAAAGATATGTGTTTCATGCACTAGCAGATTGTAATAGTGAAAACATTGTTTATTTGGCCAGGTGCAAGAGATGCCCATCCTTTTATGTAGGTAAGACGAATAGAAAATTAAGGTATTGTATACGTGAGCATGTACAACACATAAGGAAGGGCACTAAAACTAATGCACTGGCAAAACATATCTTAGCTATAGATCAAACCAATGCTTTTGAGTTTACAGTGATAGAACAAGTTCATGAAAATGAAAGAGGTGGGGATATTAGAAACACCACTGAGACCTCGGAGACAAGTTGGATAATTAGATTAAGGGCAGACCGGGAAAAAGGGTTGAATGATATAATTCCAATACAACCCATTTCATAGGTTCATAGGTTCATAGGTTGGTACTAGGCTATCAGCCCTAGGGCCTATACAAGCCTAGCCATAACAATTCCCTGGCTATTTTTTCCCACATTATTTACTTTCCTGGACCCCTGTCTAGCAGGGCGACTAACGTGATCCCTGGGGTGAATTTCCTTTCTCCCATCCAATCGTCAAGGTTCCTCTTGAAGAGGTCCAAAGAGGCACTCTGCTTTACATGTATGGGCAATCTATTCCAGAGTCTGGGGAGTCTCTGGGTCAGGAACTTATCCCTCCAGCATGTTTTGTTTATTGTGATGACAAGGTTTAGATCCCTGGAGCATGTAGCTCTGAGGGATTGGGATTTCTTTAAGTGCAGCATGTCCAACAGCTCTGGGTTTGACATGGCCTTGTATGTTAAGCAGAGATCGCCTCTGAGTAGACGATATGCGACAGAGTATAGCTGGAGTTTTTTAAGGCGGTCAGCGTAGGGCATCTGCTTTAGGCCTGTGATTCTTTTAGTGAGGTATTTCTGAGGCCTTTCCAGTTGTTGCAGATGTCTTGAGAGGTACATGCCAAATGGGGCGTTGTATTCTATAATGGGTCTAATGAGGGATGAGTACAGTGGGACAATGACCTCCTTTTTTCTGGATGAAAAGCCCTTCGTGATGAGGTGTGCCACATACACATTTTAAAGAATAGAAGTCTGTTCAAATAAATAGTATGGATTTTTATAGTTATGTTTTTATAAATGTTTTTTATGTAACAATGAAAGTTTCAAGCTATGCTGAATGTTATAATATTATAATAGTATTTATAGGAATGTTTTATTTTTAGGAATAATTTTAAGGGGCAGATGAGACGATGGATCATGTGTATATATGTAATTGCTTGAGCAAATCTAATTTAAAGCATTGGACAGGCAAGGGTTAACACTTGGAAGCTGGGTTTAATTGAGTAAGCTTGCTTATAGGTTCATGACTGTATGAATTGGTTTAAAAGAAGGTGTGTTAGAGTAAAGAATTTTTTATGAGGGTCTGAAGAAGTGGTGTTTGAGACCACAAAAGCACTAACCATATTCACTGTTTTTATCAGTTGCTCTACTATTAAACCTGCTTTTGGATATTTCAGCAGTGGTCTGACTTTTCTTTGCTGGTGGCTGTTACACTGGATGGTGCTGTGTGTATAATTCTACTTATCTGTTGCACCAGCGTTTCATTTACACAAGTGGCTGTTTGGACTTTCTGTGTACATACTTGATATGCTTTGTTTAGCCACAGGGAATCCTGTCCACCTTTGCCATACAAGATGCAAATGCTGCAAAAGGGACTCTCTATATATGTGAATCAAAATTAGATGCAAATCACTTTTACATTTTGACAACATATGCTGTACTGATAAGTACAAGTTTCTTGCCAATTGTGTTGGATTGCCCAATGGCTTCACACTTCCATGTCTCCCTGTGTATGGTCCCATGGATGTGCAGCCTGTGTGTGTTCTGATTTCCATGTGTCCACATCAGTAGTGAGGTTGGACATATTCCACACCTGCTGATTTTAATCTGTCATGCAGGTTTGGATATATACACATTGCATGTGTTACAAATATGATCATTTGTGTCTGTGACCTTCTCAAAAATTACTGAGCCAGATGTATATGGCACATGTGCAGATTAGCAGTTGTGCTCTACATAATATTCTTTAAACTGTTCTTTTCTGTACTGTTTTGGTCAAGTATAGTTCAATGGTATGCTACTGTGTATGTAATCACACGGTATTCTGGTTTGTGTAGTGCCTAACCTACAGACGAAACAATTTACCATGTAATGACATGCTGCTAACTAATTTACATAGTTACTGTGTAATCACTATACACATGTGTAATGCATATGGCACCCTAGTCAAACATGGACATGATATTCCAGTTGCACCCATGCATCCTGTTAGTACCAGTTTTGCTAAATCAACAGAACAGCAGAGCCACAGATATTCACCCATAATACATTGCAAGGTGTTTGTGTGAATTTAACTATACTTACAACATACATGATGTGCACACTACTGATGCACTATCGGATATGACTGATATGCTGCTGTTGTTCATTGAAATATTGCCATAAAGTTGTCACTTCCATGTGCTACATGTGTAGTTGCTCATCCAAAAATACATCTCCCAGCATAACTTATTGATAGGAGAAGTTCAATGTCCTCATCTGACCTATTGGCCATGCTTGTAACTCAGAATTTTGCAGCACCTGCATTGCTTGGGCTTGTATTACATAGTTAAGCAGTGTGAAGCTTTATCCAGTCCAGGAAACTCTGCTTACATATATAGAAATGTCTTTATCTGGTAAGTGGTTTAAATCCATGCAGTCACTCTCCATAGACATGCATTATTGATACAAGTGTATACAAGTATTAGGCTAACTCCCTTGTGGGTCATTTTAAATCTAGCCTATTACTCCACACGAGAATCAAACCCTGCACCTTGTGTATACAAGTTAAACACCTTAATTATGCCAAATTCCCACTTGTGTCACATGCTATGACATCTTAATACATATATGATCTGTGACTCTTGAATACATAAATGGTAGTGCATGTTTAGTCCTATGACAAATGTTCAGTGTGTGCTGTTGTAATGCCACTGAGTATCTGTTGCATTTGTTCACTACATGTCACCATACTGTGTGCATGTGATAAAGCAGCATCATCATGTCAATGGCCTGCAACACCTGTCAACCTGCTTTATGCATGAACATGTACTTTATGGGCATGTACCAGTAATTATCACTTTACAGTCTTTTTGTGTTCTATTTACATACCTAGAGTTTGTTATCCTGCATCTTCACTGAGAAGATAGTGTTGATCAGCCTGTGTGTATTCTATATTACAAATGTGCAGATTAGCAGCTGTGCTCTACATAATATTCTTTAAACTGTTCTTTTCTGTACTGTTTTAGTCAAATGCAACAGATACTCAGTGGTATTAGAACAGCACACACTGAACATTTGTCATAGGACTAAACATGCACTACCATGTATGTACTCTAAACTTTGGAACAATCTTCCACCCTCTGTAACTACTCTACCTTCCACAGCTTTTTCAAGACTGCGCTCAAATTCCACTTAAATTTGCACTGGCTTTGTCCTTGTTCTAATCCAGACTAACACCCCCACCCCTACCTATACTCTAACAAATATACAACCACCACTACTAACCACAGTCAGAAATAGCTAGTTGTCTTTACATACTTTAACATCTTGTCTGACAACTTTGTTACTAATATTATAAACGACAAGAAACTATCTTAACTTGCAACATTTACTGTATATACTGTTGATAATCAATATATTGGTATTGTACTAAAGCCAACAACCTGTAATGTTGTTTACTACTGCTGCAACTTTGTATCTCTATTTATCATGTACATGATGTGGAGCTTTTCTCCCTGGGCATCTGCTGAAAAAGGACCTGTGTCCAGTTGGAATTTCCCGGTAAATAAATAAATACATTTTCACAACACCCTGAAACTGTCAAAACCCATCACCTCATAGTTTAACTGCCATATCATTTGACAGCACCTCCCCCACTACATGCATAGTACTGTGGTCAAAGTATGCCTCCACCTCCATTATGTCTACAATGGGCATAGTTTGCCATGAAATGATGTACATGTACAATGTGCAAAGTATGCCAACAACTCCATTATGTTGACAATGGGCATAGTCTGCCAACTACTGATGTATGTAAGATGTGCAAATTATGTCTCCACCTCCATTATGTCCTCAATGGGCATAGTCTGCCATGTAAGGAAATACATGTATGATGGCAAAAACATGTACTTCAATGGAGATAACAACAGTGGTGTACACACTGGATGCAGTGTAACTAAAGCATGCGTGCCCACTGCATTCTATGGCACTTTGCGTTTTTGTACTCTTACATGCACTTTGCATGCATGTCTGTTTTAATGGGCATGTGTATATTTGCCTTGCAACTTTTTATGACAATACTAATACACAATAATGTGGTTTATACATACATTTCCAGTGCTGCTGATGCTGATGGCTGATGTGCCAGTGATATGTTACTCAAACATCTTCAGCTGTGTGACACTGTATAACAGATCCCTCTATATAGCAATGGCTGCATGCAGGTGACATGTCTGGTGCTCAGTATGTCATGTACTGTATGCTTCATGGTAGAACTCTACATATCATGTCAGCAGTCATTTATGTCCTACATTTACTGTAGATGGTTAACCATTTCTCATCATTGCATCAGTTATTTTCTTTCCATTGATGTATTTAGCATGTGCATTGCTTGTTTAGCTTCCCTACCCATTAATGTGCTGCCTGCCTGTGTATTTTGTATATCTGTGCCAAGCTATCCCTGTGTACCGCGTCTCATTGTCCATGTTTGTTTTATGTCTTCTCTCTGTTTTTTCCTGCCATACCCTTTTAATTACTACCACTGCTATCCATTGCCTTACTTATCTATCCTCTCTCTAAAAAAGGGGGGCCTATCCCACAAATTTATCCCTCTAACCATGTCTTTAACTACCCCTTGGCTTCTCCCACATGTATTATCCTACTTTTCCATTACATCATCTTTGCTATCTCCCCTTTCCTTGGGGCATGTGCACTGCATGTGCATTCCACACACATTCTGCAGCCCACACATTTTTTAGATCAGTGTTGATTACTCTGTTAGTGATGTGACATGCCATGCCATGTCACCATATTTTTTTATATCCAGAGCTACAAAGTGACATCTGCAAACCTTGATCATTCCACATTTTATTTTACCTACATGATTGCAGCTACACTTGTTTTTACTAATGTATATAAACATTTTTTTTAACTTTTTCTGTTATAATTCTATGAGCCATATTGAAGTTATAGGATCATTGGAAGTTACTAGGCTAATGGCCCTAGGGCCTTTACAAGCCTAGCCATGCTTTGCTCTTGTTTCCATGATTATCACCTATTGCCCCTGTCCAAGAGAGACACAGATGGAACCCCCTGGTGTGAAATT
>NC_056731.1:1968453061-1968468061 GCF_019279795.1 Protopterus annectens
TACTGTTTCAAATACCTTAAGCACTCCCTCCACCATTGAAATACTCTGTGCAGCAGCAGATAACTCCACCACTGGAATTTCGGAAAATGTTTCAGGAAACATCTAAACCACTTGCAGATCCTACAAACTACTAGCCGGAAACAAGCCCTTGAGCTCAATTCCGATAGGATGATGGAGCTGCACGTGATGACGTCAGCTCAAAATGCGCAAAAGAAAAAAGTTTAAAAAAATGAAAAAAATCGGAACTAAAGGGGTGCCACTCTGGAATTGTGGCACCTCATTATTTGGACCCCAAAACTCGGTAAAAAATGAGTAATTCGGTATGGTTGGGAGGTATGCTCCATAGACTTCACAGTTATATCAAATAACGGCACTGTAATAGCACCTGACACAACTACCAATCTATTAGGTGTAACAGTTGACCATAATCTCAACTTTGACACTCATATTAACCTTACCATCAAATCAGTAAATAGAAAACTTGGTTCCCTCTATAGGCTAAATCCCTTCCTTACACCTACAGCCAGGGCTACTATTGCCCAAACTCACCTAATCTCCACCCTTCTCTACGCCTCCCCAATTTATACTAATCTATCCAAATACAATCTAAATAAGCTGGTCACATCTTACAAAATCATTGCTAGATTCACCACTGGATCCCCTTTCCACACTCACCACTGTCAAAACCTAAAACAACTAGAATGGCTGGAACTCCAAAACCAGCTTCTTTTTCAACAATTAACTATCACCCACAAACTCTTGTGTCATCCTACAAATATTCCCATTCTCTCTAACCTGATCAACCCATATAAAAATCTGAGTACCTTATGGTCAGCAAATAAGCTACTAGTTGCAACCCTTAAATCCAACAACAAATCTGGCAATTGTCTATTTACTAACTCTATTGGAAATTATTGGATTAAGCTTCCTAGTAAACTAACATCCCTCACATCTACTCCACTTTTCAAAAAGCAATTAAAAACCTTCCTTAATTTACAATGGATATGCCCATGTACTAATCCCAGCTGAATCTCACTTGCCTCTACTAACTTTTTCTAATTTATTACGTTTCTGTGTTAAACTTCTGTACTTAAACTGTTTGAATATAGTCCTGTATTGATCTTTGTAAATATTTAGCTCTTTGTTCTTTGCCTACTGTGTTCAATTTTTCTCATGTAATGAAACATAAGCCTAATTATAAGGATGTTTTTTTTTGTTTAATAACCATTTTGTATAACCAATTTTGATACTAGCCTCTGATGTCTTACATTCTTATGAACATTATTTGCTATATAACTAATGTGGAGCTTATTTACATTACTTGCTATATAACAAATGTGGAGCTTTTCTCCCCAGGCCTGTACTGAAAATGGACATATATTCAGTTATACTAGCCCAGTCAACAAATGTAAAATAAATAAAATAAAAATAAATAAATAAAAACTAGCAGTATTCATCCAGTATAAATACAGTACTATTTCAGACCACACAATCCACATACCCAAATACAACCTCTTCAATGTAATCAAATCCTCTCTTATTGTCCACACCAACTGCTTGCTGTAGCTTCAGGGAGAACTCTTTTACCTTTAAACATCCTGTGAAACAGGGAATACATCCATAAGGTTGCAGAGGCAGAGATAAAAATTAAATTAAACAAAGTGAACATTAAATATAAAGTTTTAATGTTAATAAGTTAAAAAAGATTATGAGGTCTAAATGAAACCCATAAAAAGTGTCTTTGTTTTTTTAGTAAAGAATGAGATAAATGTATATTTGACAGTATGGGAATGCATGTTTGAATGTATTTGAGCTGCACTGACTTTTCTGTACTTCTTGTATTGTCAATAAAGATTTGGTGTCTTGCATATGCAACTTATTCTTTTTGAAGCTTCAAATCATTAAAATGAATTATAAAATTTTAAAAATAATAAGTTATTAAATGAAATTGTTAAAATATGAGTAGTAATTAATGCATACAGTAAAAGGAAACAGAGCTTTAGATTAATACATGCTTTGCATAAACTAAACTTATACAGGGATATGTCAGTTATATCATGGACAATAATATACTATTATATACTTGTATTTGTGTTTATGGAATATAGGAAATGTAGTTTTTAAGTGTTACAACCTATTTAATACTTATAGGTAATAACAGAGAATAAAAAAACACTGAAGTAGGTATATTGGTAGGCTGATACAATCATATACTCGATATGAGGAGATAAGATATATACAAGTTTTGTTTAAATTTATTAACATATAGCGTTAGAAGCATAGTTCCTTTTCATTCATATTGATGTTCTATTTACTTAAAGTGGTTGTTTGTGTTTATCGTATGTGCATAAATAGGTATGTATACACAGACACATTTATGATTGATAGCTCTTTAGTGGATAATTTGACTTGCACACAAACTAATATATTACAGAGAATGATAAATGTAGATTGGTCATATTTGAAATGTATAACAAATATTCTTTGCGTGTCCAATTATGTCTTATATGTCTTGATTATAAAAAAATGATAATAGGTACATTTTAATTTTAGTTCAAGCATAGTTAGATTTACGGTTATTTAGGATTGTTGTGGTCTGATTCATTAGTACTTTAATGTTTCATTTCATGTCAATGACATCAGAGATCAGGATATAACAAGGATGTGATATAATGCGTACTGTAATATGCTTATAGTATAGGATGAGGTTGTCACATTATGGTTTTAAAGCATAATAAATTCTGTTTCCCATGATTTTGGTTGCATGTGTTCTGGCAATTAGATAGTCCAAAGGAATAAAACCAGAGAATAGATGGGGTTCTGACATCATGGTTTTGTGATGTCAGAAAAGATTATGAATTACTTGCAAATGGTAATTCAGGAACTGAGACTAATATGTTATGATTACTATAAGCCTAAAATTGTATGAGTATCTAAAAAGAGGTTTTGACAATATAGTAATACAGAGGAAATAAGCCTGTATGTTTCATGTCAGTGGTAACAGAGATCCTTAAGGTATTATATCATTTGTTTATATGTGTAAAGGTCATAAAATATGTTATGTGAGGGGCTTTAATAATAATATATTCTTATTTATACATTTGTTTTCTGTAAATACAGAATAATATTAATGTTATATGCAAGAGTAATTTTGCAGTTTTGAGCACATTAAGCTATAGTGCACACATACACAGAAGTAAAGTTAATATATTTCGACTAAATGAAAATGAGTGAGTTTGAGTATATAATTTTAAACTGATGTTAGCATTTATTTAGAAAGAATGCCAATAAGATTAGGCTAGATAGTTTATGACAAGGCTAAAGAGACATTTGTATGATTACATCATCAAACTTGGGATATGTTATTTCACACTGGAGTAGTATTGTTTTTAGTATTAGTTATTTAGTTTTAGTCATTAGGTTCTTATCCAAGTCAAGGTATGTTATAAACAGAAATGTTCTTATCTGTTTTATATCTAAATTCATATTAATATATAGAGTTTTGTCTAGTATAAATGTCAGATTATAAATGTATGGTATTGCGCATTAATGATTTAAATAACCCAGTAAAAAGAAGTAGCCTTTTGAAATACATGAAACTTCATAAATGTGATATTGTCTTTTTGCAAGATATGCACATGCTATCCAAAGATGTAGCTAGAATGTTCCTGAAAGTTTATTCTATCTTAGTTGGGAATCACTTTAGGGCCAAAAGAAGAGGCACATTTTTATTATAGAAAAATTTAGTGAATATGCCAAGGATAGGGTATTACGTTTGTTGGTAACAGAAATTTAAAAAAGTGTTATGCTTTAGTTAACTCTTACTAGACCCCAGAATTGTAGCAAAATCTCTAGAAGTATTTAGATAATATAGTTCTTTATATGAAGGGTGAAGTAATTATAGCAGGTGATGTTAATTGTGTGTTATCATAGATTATCAGTTGCAAAACATTTAATCACTTCATTAATGTAATGAACTTGACAAATCTCTATGAGTTAAGACTTTTTAAATCTCTTAATTATACACATTACACTTACAGATTTGGCATTGAAATCAATATACACAAGGTTTTTGTCTCAAATGACTTATACTCTAAAACTGAAGATGTATTAATTATTTCCTGTCCATTGGCTGACCACAATGAAATCATTTTAAATCTTAAATTGAAGCCTAATAATCTAATAATATATAATAGGCTTTCTGTATATATAATGAAAACTAAGGGTTTTAAACTGGGTTTATTAATAAGATTAGCAGCTTCTTAGAGTTTAACAATAATGGAGAAGTTACCAAGATCATTCTTTGGAATTCTTTGAAAGCATATTTAAACAGTAAAATTAAAATATGGTACGCATGTGAAAGAAGAGAATGGGATAGAAAATTAAAAGAGTTACAAACTACAATAGATACTTTAAATTCTAAAAATAAACTAAATTATTAAACTAATAATTTAGAATTAAAAACTTTAAATAAAAATCTGTGGATATTCTTAGTCATAAGATTTCTATAAATCTAGAAAAAATAACATTACAATCTTATTCAGTAAGTTCTAAAAGTTTACACCGATTAGCCATTAGGACAAAGAAAATGAATAAATGAAATAATTTCAAGGAGATTTCATATAAATATGGAAGTAAAAATAAAATAGTTACTGATTTAGAGGATATATTAGAATGTTTAGGGATCATTATGAACAAATGAATAATAATAGTAATATGATAAATAGCAATAGTCTTTCAAGCTTTCTAAAAGAAAGCTTTATCTATAAGATAACCAAACAACAAAGAAATAGTATCGATAAACCCTTTTCACTTAAGGAAATTAAAGTTCAAATTAAAAATCTTAAAATAAATAAAGCTCCAGGTTTGGCTGGACTAATCCCTGTACTATATAAATTGTTGCCAGAAAATATATATATTAAAGATTTTGGTGAACACATTTAATGATGTTGGATGCAACCTACCTTCTCTCCTCCACCCTAATTCCTCTAAAACCACCAAAAGATCTTTGCTATTTGCAGCTTCCATCTCCAACAAAAGTTGAACATCATCTGCATCAATTAACTCAAAGACATCAATGTACTCTCATTTCCAGATCTTCTCTTTAATCAAAACTGGTAATTGAGGGGTCAGAAAGGGGTCTATATCAGCATTTCAAAATGTTAATACTTTGAATCACTAAATATTGAACAGAATTGATCGAACTATTACATTTTTGAATGCCGATAAAAAAAAAAAAAAAAAAAACACTAAAGGGTGTAGACAGTGGGACAAGCCCCCCCCCACCCCCACTACTTAAATATACCAACACCGACACCGCACTACATTAAAGTAAATGGAAATCTCCCCTTACAGAGATTTCTGTTTACCCATTCGATGTTCTGCACTTTCGGCATTCTCGAGGTGACAATATCATATTCGATATTGTCAGCATTCGAGATGCTGATACAGACCTGTCAGAAAGACTGTTCCAATCCCTTACCCCATGATCTGTGTAGCTAACCAATCTCCCATGTGAATCCTAAAATCCAAACCCACCTCATGTAGTTGTGACCCCAACCCATCCACCAGTGATATCAAATTCCCCATAGACAAGCATACGCTACCTGTCCCTGTACATGCCTCACTGTGAACCTACTCCTCCTTACCAAGCCTTTGGTGGTCCTCCATGCCACCTGCCGCTATGCCAGACTCCTGATGAGAATCATCCCCATCTATCCCCAAACCGCTCTAAGTCTGACTTGCCTACATGAACTCCCAAGCACATATCATTACCTGCCTCTGTATTATTCACACTCGAGTGGCTACAGCCTCCACTGTGACAGCATCTCTTGACTGCCATGTCTGCTTCCCTCACTAGCTTGATCTGCACCACCTGCATCCTCCTCTTCAGCTTGGCTTCACCTGGATCTTTAGCCACTGTAGTTCCACTGTTTGGCAAATCCTGGAACATCTCATCTGCCTGTGCAATGATGGCCGTCCATCTCTGCCACAAATTCTGCACCTCAGCCATCTGTATATATAGAGAGACAAAAAAAAAAACCATTAGAAATATAAGAGTGCCAGCTATATATTAACCTCCTCAAACTCAACCCCACACCCTATCATCTGCAATTAAACTTTAACTCCGGGCCCGGCCAACCCACATAAGTAAATAAAGCCATTAACATTGTATCCTTTACCCCTTAAAACAGATCACCAGTTCCTGAGCTCCACCCTCTGCACTACCTACAAGTAACAACACACCTGGCCACCAAGCACTGCAACACTGCCTTACCAGCAAAGCAGTCAGGCCATTGTCTCTCCCCCCCCCTTATTATTCCTCTTTCTTGTTTTTTTTTTTTTTTTGTTTTTTTTTATAGTTGTCAAACTTCCATTTCAAAATGAAGAACACCACTTCACATAATGTGGAACAAATGTGCAAAATGTGTAACATCTACTAACACCCAACAATTTCCACTAGGCAGCTCACAGCATGGTCAAAATGTGCTAAAACGTAAGCTGATTACTTAACATGATTCTGTACACTCTACCAAAATCTCCTAAACCACAAATGTGTGACAGACCTCCGTAATGTGGAACTTCAAGGAACATGGGTAGTTTAAGACCCAAAATGAGCAACACTCCTCGTAAAGAGGCACACCTGACAGGTATGTCTCTCATGCCTTGGTGTGTTGCTCCCTTTCCTTTTGTTTCTTTACTTTTTTTTTCCTTCTGTCAACTGGCAGAAAACTTAACCCCCCCCTTCCATTGACCTCTCTACTCACTTGGAGGCCAACGGCCATTCTTGCATACCCTACACATAAAAGAAAGGAAGCTTGACATCTCCTATGACTGTTGACCACACTAGGTGCATGCAGGTCCAACGGCCATTACTCACAGGCATTTCACAACCCACAAATATGACACTATCTACACCAATGAAATGTTATGTCCCACTATCCCCACCAACACCTTACCCAGTACCTACTCCCCATCCCTATCTGACTGTTGCCTCCAAAACTGAGGCACCAATGTTATCCCCAAACTGATGTGGAGGAAAAAAAAGGTCTGCACTGTTTCACCACTCCTGAAAACAAAGTGGACATATTAAATGGCCTGCCATGTGGAACCATATAAGGGCACCCATCAACAACAGTGAACTGACAACAAACAACACTCATGACCATTGGAGCAAAGAAGAGCACAACATGCATCTCCAATGGAATAACACCAACAAACAACAAAGAATTAGCCATACAACATGTGTGACAACACTACCTATGCTAACATAAACTGGATCAGTGAACTGAGTCCCTCACCCAGTTACACTGACTAGTTAACTGCACAGCAAGAAACTGAAAACTTCATTCTGCCACCCCCCCCCCACAACCAAGTGACCAGTAAGTACTGCAATATCAAAAAGTTGCCAACAGCAAGCCAAAAAAAAAGAACTCACCAATGAGCACCATACCCCAGTGTTAACCTGAAGCCTACTTAATCTTTGGAATATCTACAGTTCATCCTCCAAACTCCTTGCACCAGCACTCAACACCAACAAAGGGAATTGAGGAGGGAAAAACCCACCCATCTTCTCTGCCTAAACACCCAACCTCAATAGCCAAATAATCCAAAATGTCTCATAACAGAGGGGACGAGATTGGGTAACAGGATCACATATAAATCTGATACCTTTCCCAGATATACTCATATAACAACCTCTAAGCCTCACCCTACACCTACGTCACTTCCTCCAGACTTTCGCCATATTAAATTAACCCTCCACTTCCCAAACTCTAACCACATCTTCCCTTACTTCCTAACTCTAATGTCCTTTCCCCAACCAAGGTATCCACCCCCCCTTTAACTCTGTCAAACTCCTGAACACTGAAGATGTCCCTGGACAAATTGATTTGCTCCCAAACCTCATTTCTCATGGCTAAAAAATTTCACAGTCAAACATGGGCTACTTGGGCTTGTTGTAAGCATCTTCTAACAATAGGTACGAATGCAGCAACTCTTTCTTCTGATTCTGAAACATAGCTCTTAAATGGGATTGTCTCTTCTCAAGAATCTTTGACCTGTTTGGATTTTTTTCTGGTCTCTGTTCTACATAGCATTTTGAATGCACTAAAGCCAGTAGAAGAGTCAGAAACATCTCTGATAGCTAACATAATGCAAAAGAGATTCCTAGTTATTTTCATTCTAAATCATGGTTTTATTTAGCACTGATTTCAAAGTCTTATTAAACTTTTTGACAAGTCCATATATTTGAAGATGCCACATGGAAGTACAGAGCTGTTTGATTAAAAAAAGTTGCCACAGTACCTTCATGACCTTTGGCATAGAATATGTTTGAGGAAAATTTTACACTACAAGGAATGTGACCACCAAAAAACTACATTGATCTCCCATTAACTCCTATAGCAGTACTCTTGGTGGAGGTAAGTTCTCAAAGACGTAGAGTTTTGTGTGTGTGTGTGTGTGTGTGTGTGTGTGTGTGTGTGTGTATGTGTGTGTGTGTGTGTGTGTGTGTGTCTGTGTGTGTGTGTGCGTGTGTGTGCGGTGTGCACATGCCCAAAAGAGCATGAATGATGCTGCATGAATGTGTGTGTGTGTGTGTGTGTGTGTGTGTGTGTGTGTGTGTGTGTATATGTGTGTGTGTGTGTGTGCATGTCCAAAAGGGCATGACATGAATCATGCTTCATGAATGTGTGTGTGTGTGTGTGTGTGTGTGTGTGTGTGTGTGTGTGTGTGTGTGTGTGTGTGTGTGTGTGTGTGTGTGTGTGTGTGTGTGTGTGCCTGCCTGACTAATTGCACTAAGGGGATAAGTAGGGAATTGGCAGACTGGATGTGCGTGTGTGTGTGTGTGTGTGTGTGTGTGTGTGTGTGTGTGTGTATGTGTGTGTGTGCGTGTGTGCGTGTGTGCGTGTGTGTGTGTGCACATTGTCTGAATGTGTACGTGTAAGGGGTGTCTTTGCTAACATGATGCCTGACCTGTTAACGAGAACACTAGAATGGTCAGGTCTGACAGAACTAGCGTTTGACTCATTGAAATAGTAATGAGCTGATAATGAGGTCTTTATCATCGCAGCCATACCTGTAACTGAATCACATGTCTTGCTGTTACATTACTTGAATGACCCAAGTTGGGCAATTAGCATGAGAAGCGACAACATTATCGAATCCTAGCTATAGTGGATTTTAGTACTCTATTTATGTGCAGCCATTTTGGATTTATATATAACTAATGTGTGTAAAAATATATAACTGCATTAGTCATACAAGTCATATGAACTAGTGAGTTATTATTGTTAACACATTTCAGCATAAGATAATTACTGTTGCTCATTGTACATTTGAGGATTGCAAGTGCAGTCCTCAAAACTGCAAGAATTTCAGTGCAATTGCTGTGAATTATATACAAAATGTGAAAATGACATTTCAGAGTATGCTTTCTTGTTAAAAGTACAGTGATATCAGAGTTAGTATATATAAATATTGGGGGTTGTGAGAAGGAGATATGCAGGACAGCTCCTGGCCCCCTCAAAAAAAAAATGTTCTGAAAATATGTACCACTAGCTTTCACAGTTCCCATTTACTTTTATAAAATCACATTTAAATTTTTGTAGTTTCAGAATATGTATTATTTATTCTCAGACTTCCAATAGGGTGCTGATAATACAATGTTTGTATCATTCAATGTCTTCTTTTTCTATATTAGGTACCTTGTCATAACAAAGGTATACAATCCTGCTAATGTTAAAATATGTCTAAGGTCATTAACATTTTACATACAATGTTGCTACTGTTCAGAAATACTATATGAGCAAAGACAGCTAAGTTTAAAAGTCAGAATCGAAGACACAGTAAAATTAATACATTGCACTTATTATTAACACTAACTTCAAATTTATGCTAAAAATGTCAAAAGTATAAACTATAAGCACTACCACTTTTCTGAGTTGCAGCCTGTGTTTTATAGAAAGCATTACCTGAAATTTTGAATGATTTTATTATCATTTAAATTTATTCAGACTGATACAACATGTTCAAATATAGTTTACATCGTGACATATATTTATATTAAAATTATTATTAAATTACCACATTAAGGCAAAGCACATTGCATATTTAATGTTCATTAAAATATATATCCAGAACATCATGGTCATTTAATGATAGCTGTCTTCCTCAGAACCAGTTTTTTTAGAAAGCTGATAAGTTCATAATGAAATTATGTGATAGCATCATTTCTTAGAATGAAACAATATATAGCCAGATAACATTTAGGGTCCTCTTTCTATACAGTTTTTAACTGGTAGTTAAAAAAATAAAGGGCAGAATTCACGAAGCCTCTGTGTAAGAGTTACAAGGCTTACACGGAGGCTGCAGTTAAACGGTGTGATGTCAACATGTCATGCATATGCATGAGGGCATGCTGAATCACACCTAAGGCTTACACGGTCCGTGGAAGACAGTAGGGGGCGTGTCCGTAGGCCGAGCCCTGCAAACGGACACGCCCCCAGAAGAGTAAAAGTTCTGAAAGTAAACCCTGACGACAGAGTCCATGGAAATGTGAATAAACACAACACAACACATGCCCAAACAGACTATGAACATAAAATATATAAATGAACATGTTAGACATTTTTTTTTAAATTGTAAAGATGTTTGCCCGTGAGTGCGCTCGTTTGCGTGGGCGTGCTCGTAGCTTAGCCACAGTTAGCAGTCAGTGGAAAAGCATATAAGAACTACATATGCAAAGTTAGCCAAGAAGCAATAGTGTAGCGGTAGAGATGTCAGATGAAGAGCAGGCAGTCATGGTTCGAGCCCCTCAACATCAATTTTTATTTTTAGTGGAATAAGCACGAAACAAGTCCCTGACATATATGTACACATATAAAATTATATTTTATGTAAAATGTAATGAAATGGGCCATTTATTTTGAAGAAATGTGAGATAACAAAATAATAAAAAATGCCAGATGTGCCTACAGCTGAGCTACAGTTTAACAAGTTGAGTGCATCTGCCCATAGGTGAGCAGTGGTTTAACAGGTGTAAAATGAGTGTCCATAAGTGAGCAGTGGTTTAGCATGCTGAAACTGTGTGCCCCTAGCTGAGCTGAGCGTAATATGCGTGCTGACAGCCAAATGAAGCGTAAACCAGTGTGCCCCGTTTGCGCAGAGCTGCGTGCCGTGCCAACAAGCTAACTGACGGGCAACGTTGAGCAAGCTGTAACAAAACTGCCTTTACACAGACACACCTCCTAGCCTGTGTAGACAGTCATAAAATATAAAAAGCAGTGGCCAGGTTTGAACCCAGAATACCATGCACCATAGTCAAGGTACTGAACCACTAAGCCATAACAGCTGCACTTAGAACTGCAGTAGTAGCAAATATATAGGAATTAATAGAAAGAGGAGCATGACAAAGCAGGTTTTGTGAAGCTGATACAATTCCAAAATGGCCAATCACAGATAAGTGCAGGAAAAATGACATATATAAGCCCCATAGGTGGGAATACACAGCATAACCAATTGTAGAACCAACTTGCCGCCAGAATGTCAGGTGTAGGTGAGGGTAGTTGCTTTCAAGCACAGAGGTGGTGCATTAAGGAGTCCAAATATATGGTTTGGCTCCTTGTTCACAATCATGAGGCCCAACTCATGCAGGGCCAGGTCCTGTGGGGAGCATATAGGGCTGAGGCATGGGACCGGTTGGCTCATGATCTTACCAGTGCCACAGGGATACCAAGGACTGGTGAGCAGGTCCGTCACCACCATGTGGACCTGAAGAGATGGAAGCAGGACCAACTGAACCATTGGATCCTGGAGGCCTGGCAAATGACCAATGCCCCACTACTGAGTAAGTTACATCTAATTATTTATGTAAGAAATTAACCTAGCTGATATTATGGAGATGTGTATTCCAATATTACTTTATTTATATTACAGCTGCAGGTGTCCGTTCTGCGAACCGTAGAGCCTATGGCGATAGGCTGGTATGGTTGCGCCACCAGGCAGGTCAGTAATCCTCTCCCTGTAACTGTAAATAAATATAAAAGTATGACAGTTAGCAAAAGAGTGCAGTTTAGTCACTAAGTAATAAAATGTGCAAGTAACAGTGTAAGAGGGTTTGCAAGTATTGCTTGATTACAAAAGTGTGATGCAGTCTGTAATCCAAACAGAAATTAAAAAGTCTGAAATAAAGTCTGAAATAAAGATGTCCCACCTGTAATATAATAGTACATAACCTGCAGCAGGCTGAAAAGTACAGCTGCAGAAGCTGAGTAAAACACATGTGTGAAATATATCCCTGTTGAAATACAGAAACATGACAGTGGTGAGACTGTTGGAAAGGATTGTAATAACTACAGGTAAAACATGTCAATAAAGCATAGAATTAAGTACCATTGTAAAAATAAAACAAGTGAGAGAGTGTGAGAAAGATATATGAATCCACCAATAAAGTAGTAATAACTCCTGAATAAAGTATACTGCAGTCAGTACAGAATGAAATGAATGTGACAAGCAGAACCAAACTGCAAAATGTGTTGAAAATGTTACTGCAGCTGGAATGTGTATCCCAAAATCTGGATATGTTGCTCTCAGTCTGCAATATGCAGATAGTATGGTTGTCTGAAATACCAAACATCCACAGTTGTCTATAGCTATATAAAGCAAATGTAGCAGGATGATGTAGCTGAACAGAGCCAGATATGAATGTGTATGAATAAAAATGAAAATGTATATTGATGTAGCAGTAACATTCCTATCACCAACTTGAAGTAGTTATCACATAGGAAACTGTAGGTAGAACTGTAGTGTGTATATATCTGCAGCTATTAGAAATGTACAGCATATGTATTGGTATTTGAAGGTGTTAATTAAATTTTCTTCACCCTACCCTATAACCACATATAATCCATTCCACGTGAAATTGGTATGTGCAATCGCAATTAACAGCCCTGGACATTTGTCCTGTTGGGTCATACATATTTGCATGTACGTTGATGCATGTGTCCTGTTCATACATCCAAACCTGATGGCCTGGTGCCATCAATCAACCCTGCATGTTATTGGACTGTGTATTGCTGTTCAGAATATGCATGTGTTATGCTTGCTGTTCAATGGTTTGAATATCTGGGTGTTTGGTTAATGGGAATACTAATGCATGCTGTTACAACTAATTGTGAATGGTATTGTATGTTACTAACCCAAACTGTCATGACATAATGCAAAACATAGGACGACAGGGAAGGCGGGTTCCAGTGGACCCACCTCTCCCACCTCAGCTGGTGAGTGCACCTGGCAGTAGTGCCCAGTCCGGACCCTCCTCCGGTGGCCCTGTGCCACCTGTGGGTGGAAGCGCTGCAGGGGATGGGGCTTGTCCCCCCTCTGCAAGTGTGGCCGGAGGAGAACAACCACTCACCCTCCGTAGTGTCCGGACTGTGGTACGTAGGGAGATCCAGGAAGCTGTTCTTGGGCCCCTACGCCAGCTTGAGGCACAGTTGGCACAACTAAAGGGCGTGTCTGCTGCCCAGCCTACACAGCCCCCAGCACAGCCTCGTCCTGGGCTGTGAAGGCACAGTGGCAACTGCCCATGCATGGGGATATCAGTTCCACTGTTGCCATCTGTGGGCTCATGGGCTCTAGATATCCAAACATCCGCCCCCATCAATTGTGTAACCCCCCCACATGTGTCATACACCGCCCCTGTATGCGTCTTGTTTGTCTTGTCTGTTGACCTACCCAACCTACCTCCCCAGCTATACCGACTTCCTTTACCTGACATACCACTCTCACCTGAAAAAAAAAAAAAGGGTACTCTGTACCCACAAAATATTACGCCCCATACATAGCTGCCCATTTCGCACACATGTCTGCTGGACATGGAAACTGTCAATTACAATTGGCTGTACAACAAGTATTATTGATGTCCTCACACCTCTCTCAGGGGTGGAAGGTTTCAAATGTCACACCAAATTACAAACATATGCACAGCTGTTGCTGATGAAGAAATGGGCAGCTATGAGCCTTACCTACATCCCTCCTGCAAAACCCGAGCTTGTTTCCCTACTGTCTTACCCTCTTTCTTTATGACCCCTTTTTCACCCCTTTCCTGTCTCCCCATTTTCATTTTTTTCAAAGAAAATAGCGTGGGTGTGCGCAAGAGTAAGCACTTTTAAGTGGTTGTAAGTGGGTGTGCATGGAGCTGAACGCCAGTGCGCATGCGTTATCTCCGTGCAAACCAGCGCTAACCCGGTTACAACTGCTTAAAAGTGCCTTAGTCACTCTGAATGACAAGGCCTGTAGTCTGCTCAAAAGAAAAATAAAATCCCACTGTCAGTCCCGAACCCAGGACCTTGGAAACAGTAGTCTGCATGACTTACCACTAAGCCATGACTGTTATATAAGAACATTGTGCTACAATAAATATATCATGTAATAGTAGGAATGAATGTAAAGGGAATATAGGATGTGTAGTACACAAAGCATGTCATGTATATTTACTGTCAAATGTAGTGGATTTGTAGAATAGTAGTGTGTGAACAGAAACAGCCATGCTAGTTGGTAGCTAGTAGGTAATAATGTCACTGTAGCACCTTGCAAGCCACACACATACTCACAGCAGGATAATCACTGCCCATACCCCACAACCTCTTACAGAAACACATCCGGACCAAGTAATAAAAAATGTGGAGCAAAGGGCCAAAAACAGGGACACATTCCAAATAATGCTACAACAAACTTAGACACTTCAGAGAGTAACAGGTTCTGCATTTTGTTGGATGTTTGGAAGGGTATGAAGTCTGAAACTTAAATGTTTGTCACTATAGTCTGACTTGAGCCCAGAGTGATTTGCCAGAAAGAGCTGTTTATGAGATATTGACCAAAATATGAGGCAAAAATGTGGACAACCTGCAAATATCTGTACACTTGAGAGGTCTGACACTGCCATATTTGAATAGTTAAGAGCCTAGACATAGCAACAGTGACTGAGTTACAGGGATGCCC